>NC_056737.1:667378526-667678526 GCF_019279795.1 Protopterus annectens
GGATACAGTACCCACCTGTGTGGGCAAATGCAGACACTACAGCCCTGAGCCACAATGCAGACCATTGTCATGTGGCCTGATGCCAAGGTATACCCATCACCTAGCCTTGTATAGCCATCTGGCACAGTCGACCACCACACACCCATGCAGAGATGCATCCATGCATGTCAGTACTGGCACCCTGTGTGTTTCTGTGTGTTGTTGTATGTTGTGTATGATCACATCCACACTCACTACAACCCCCATTGGTATACTGAAGCATGCTGTCTGATGTCAGACATCTCCCCATACCCTTTGCCCATACAACCTCTGTATGACCCGTGTGGTGCATGTGATACCTGTACAGTGATGTGTTGCGGCAGTCCCACTACTGATGAGTTGTAATCCTGGCACTGCCAGGTGTGTCAATGTGTGTGTGTGTGTGTCTGTGAGCATGTGGCTGTGTTGGTGCTGGCACCTGTTCATGCGGACAGGTATGTGTACGTCACCTACTATATAGCTACCATATCCCTGTTGCAGATGTCACTCACCATCACATGTATGTTCTGAGGGCTCCACAACAGGTAACCCATGTGGCGCATCCAGTAACTGCATAGAACTGTGATAGCACTGCTTAGTTGTCAGGGGTTTAATACCCTGTGCTGGTAGGTGTGTGACACAAACATGCTTAAGTTTTACTCTTCCACTCCTCCATGACTTGTCTTTGCCTCTCTCTGCCTTTCCCACTCCCTCTTTGATGGATGTGGAGACCTACACCTGCTTTGCTTAGGCAGCAGCATGTGTATTTTAAGTGATGCTCATGATCAGCTGATGGCCTCTGCACGAATTGCAGCCCTCCCCTAGCTGATTGCATATGGAACATGTGGTAACATTCCCATAGCCAATTGCATGGAAACACAATCCAATATCTAGGAACATCATGTTGGTGTTGGCCCTTTTCATTAACTGTGAGGAGGAACTAGATTTGTTGTTTGGCAAACAGCATCTCAGATGGATTGGGGATTTACCTCTAACAACACACACTGTGGAAACAGGACAACACACAGGAGGGGGCTGTGCCTGACCTGACTACAGACTGTAAGTGCTGCTATACTGCATTTGGAGTAATGTTGGTTTAACAGTGTGTGTGTGTGTGGATATGGCTGTCCTACATGTCTCAATACCTACCATGTCAGTTCCATGTTTATGAGAACTCCCCATCTGCAGGGTCATCTGCAGACTGGACGATGTGTTGTGCCTTTGGTTTCATGTGTTACCCACGGAACATCTGTCTGTGGACTGCAGAAGGTAGTGTGAGGATTGCAGTCTGTAGATGGTGAAAGCCGTGACAGTTACTGACTTCATATCCCTCATAGGACATATGTTGCAAACCCTGTTACAACAGTAAATGTATGAGGTTATCACAGCAACATGTCAATTTTGGCCCTGTGTATGTGCTTCCAACCACAACTCTGCAACCTTTGTACATATGCCGTGCATGAAGAGGTGCGTATGTGCTGTACACCATAATTAGTGATATCATATCTGATAACAAGCCAGTGAGATATCAGACTGCTACACATGTTATGTACAGTAGGGGTTATATGTGATGACATAGCCTAGACATTCTGTGGATGTTTGTACAGACTGAGATCTGTGTACTTATGGTGAATGTCAACAGTGTGTGTATTGTTAATATGTACTTTAGCCTGTGTACAGACTGGGTAAATGTCATTGTTCTAGGTCCTGTCCTATCTGATGTTACATGCTGCTCCAATGTATGGTACCATATTGGCGTACATGTCTGTAGGGCCATACACACACATGTCCCATACCACAGACAGCCATCAGGCCAAACGGTGTAGCAGCCCAGTATATGTAGGACCAGTCTGTGAGTGGCACATATGAGGATGGTGTCAAACAGACAGTCCATATACTGTAATATTATGATAGCTTTACATATGTGGCTGTGGCTGTGTTCACATTGGTTGTGATTATGCACTTTCACACAGGTGTATCTTTCTCTGTGCTTTGACATGCCTGTAGAGCCTGCTATATATGCAGCTACATGTGCATTCCCCCATAGGAGATGTAGGCCAATATTGAGCCAGTCTGCCTGTAGCCTGCACAGTGCATTGTTACATGCCTAGCAGCTTAGTGTACTTACCCAGTGAGATGTCATGTGCAGACACTTGCCAGATGTACTGCTGCCGGGCCTCCCTTAACAGTCATGTATGTCAGATAGAGCAGTGGCATGCTGTACAGATGTATGTCAATATCTAGTGGGTAGTATGTGGCCATGGCACCCCTGTACCAGCGGTTATTATGTGTCCGGCCAGATAGGGGTGTGTGAATGCATAACCTATGGGGGAAAATGTATACCAGTCGTTATGTGTTATACCCATCTACATGGCTGTCTACATCCATATTGTCAGGCATGGTACACATGCTTTGCACTAAGGGGTTATGTGTATACCTCTGGACTGTACAGAGTGTGTCAGAATGTACACATATATTGGCCAATATCTCTGCTGTAGTTCACAGGGGCATTACATGCTAGCAGTGGTACTTTACTATGATGTCCTTAGGATGTCTGTCAGTAGCCAATGACACATGTGATAAGCAGATGTGACCTCCCACACACACCATATCTGTGAAGACAATCCCAATGACAATAGCAATAGTCTACTAATATACCTGCTTTACATACCTGACATCCCCTTGCACTATGACTTTGGGACTATAGAGACTGGGGTAGGGCTACACTCCATGTCGAGGACATATGGTGGAAATATATGTACATATAATTATCCAGCTAGCCATATATATATATATATATATATATATATATATATATATATATATATATATATGATTACACATGTGTAGTACATCTAATTACCACTGTCATGGCAACCACCTACTATAAATCCCTACATCATGTGGGCGTGGTCCCTTTACATTTCCTGTGTGATGGACATCCTTCCTGTGTGTGGGCATCAGTGTTACAGACAGCAGGTAGCAATACCTCTTACAGGAGAACCGGCACACTCAGGGCAGCTACATATTTGTAGGAGGTTCAAGAACAACAGGCAGAGTTTGAGTAGAGTTGTGCTATGCTTTGTATAGTACTGGTGTTACAGGGTGTGTGTGTACATACTAGTTTACCTTGGAATGCAGTCTGTCTGCATTGCTCACAACTGTGGGCCTATACTCTTGGTGGCCAGAGGTGTGCCTGTCATGTTTTATCTGTCCACCACACAGGTCCTGTGTCAGATATTTCACTGGCAGTGTGTGCGTTGAATGCTATCAGTACATGGCTACGTCCATTCTGTTTCTAACCTCAATACCCTAACTAAAGGTATGTTGTAGACTATCCTGTAACACCAGCAACTTACTTAGTGTATGGCAACAGTTTTCCACATATGTGCCTGTGTTCCAGCCTCTGTCCTTCACCTACATACCAAGCTTTGCACATATGACATACTGTCGGTGGTTGTTCTGTAGTGGGCTATGAGTATATCACACTGCCATTGCTGCCATCAGTCCACTGCTGTTTTATTCTCCCACCATACAGTGGGGCTGGGGCCATATATGTGTGGGCGTCACCTACACAATACATGTGTGCCCATATAAACTCCAGAGGCCAGTGATTGTAACAGTGGTATATGGCCCTGTATTAATGAGTCTGGGGGGGCACCATATATGACCTAGGCTGTTACAAAATTTGGGGGTATCAGGGGTGAGCTGCCATAAGGTATCTGGATGTACAGTACCATATACTTCACCTGTATTTACATTACTTATATATATTGGGTTAGTGCAAGCCTACTGCCTCCTGCCATACAGACTGTTCTGTTTGTCAGTGTGCTTGTGATGGTGTCAGTTATACTTTGTTATGTAACAGTTACATCCCATCTGGTCAACTGAAGTCTTTACCACCTAGTGATTTTGTACAGAGATAGAGGCTGCTGAACTATACACCCACATTACTTACTGTTGATTGTTTGGTATCCTGTGGCCCAGTCTGTCTTCACTATTGTACAATTTGAAGGGCTTGGCCTGGACAGCAAAAGTTGTGAACCTTTCCAGACTACTGTATTAGTATAACTGTTTCACAGTTGCATTACTCTGTTTATATGGATGTCAGTGTTTGAACAGCTTTATGACATGGCGTATAGAACTGTAATTGTACACAATTAAAGGTTTTCCATTTCTGCAAACCTGTGTGTGGTGTTTTATCCTATGACCTCTCTGTGGGTATATGTTGCAGGCAACAATTGTCATTTGTATGGGTGGCCCATACAGTGTCCAGTTGTTCGGGTATTAACTGTAGGCATAGTGGCTTTTCCATATTGTGTGCACCTTCTACATATGTATCTTACTGTACATATATCTGCATGTGTATGTGTAATCACATGTATACATACATACATATATATATATATATATGTGTGTGTGTGTGTGTGTGTGTGTGTGTGTGTGTGTGTGTGTATCTGTATCTGCATATCTGTGTCTGTGTATGTGTATTCTGGGGATGTTGATAGCTTTCACATTTTACATTTCCTATGAGAGGCAGACTGTACTGCATGATATGTTACCAATACCAGCCTGACATCATACATGTGGGATGTAGAACTGTTAACATCTTGTGCCCATGTCATGTCAGGTCCTGGTTGTGGGATCTGCAACACTTGGTAGTGTATTGCAGGGCAGACGTGTTTGGCTGTTGGGGGTATGCCTATTCGTACAAGATATATAGTGTGTGGGGCCTCTCAACCCCATTAACGGTGCATGTGGACAAATTTGTTTTTGTTAATCTACCATTGCTGTCTACAGATGTATGGCCATATATACCTATATATATATATATATATATATATATATATATATATATATATATATATATATATATATATCTGCTTACATATATATATAACTGTCCGTATATACCTACATAGATATATATCTGCGTACACATATGTAACTTGCTGTGTATATGTAGACATATAGATGTAGACACATATATGTGTCAGTGTATGCATCTGCATGTATATATGTTCATATATATTAACATATATGTATATAGTTTTAGAAATAAAAAAAATATATACATATATATATATATATATATATATATATCCATATATAGATATGTTGTATCTGTTTAGATATTAATATATTTACACACACACACATTCATCTAGATGTTGGTATACATTCTCTGTACTGTTGCTTGACTGGACTGGATGGTATATTTCTAAAAACATTAGGTTTATTTATATCTGGCATGGCTTGGTGGTAAATTACTTTGTCTATGGTGAGCAGGGTCCTAGGTTCAAGACTTGCAGCGGCTGTTTACTTTGTTACTGGGCAGAGCATGGGGCTTTGGATACAGAGTCATTAAGGCACTTTAAAGCAGTTGTAAGCGTGTTTGCACAGAGGTAAGCACTGCTAACTTCCTGTTACAGTCTGTTATACTCAGTTAACTTCTAAATTGCTTAACCTGTGTAGGCATAGTTTACCCCCACCCAAACAGGCTTAAACCCGCTTATTGCTGCTTAAAAGTACTTACTCCCACTTACCCCCGCGCTAATTTCTTTAAAAGAAAAGAAAAAGGGGTTGATAGAAAAGTAGTGAAGAAAGGGGCTCAAAGAGGGAAAGACAGTAGGGAAAACAGCCAGGGATTTGCAGGAAGGGTGTAGGGAAGGTCCGTAGCTGCCCATTTCTTCTACAGCAACAGCTGTGCATATACACTGAATTTGGAGGTGGATTTGGACATTCAAACCCCTGGTGGGGGTGAGGACAACAATAATTCAGTGTGATGCCAATTAGAGCGGATTACATGTGTCCAGTGGACATGTGTGCAAAATGGACAGCTGTGTATGGGGCGAGATTATTTGTGGGAACAAAGTTCCCTTTTTTTCTTTTTCAGGTGAGAATGGAATGTTGGGGAGGGGTTGTAGCCATATTTGGGGAGGTAGGTTGGGTAGGTTAACAGACAAGACAAACAAGATGTATACAGGGGTGGTATATGACACATGTGGGGGGTAAACACCTTGGACGGGGAGGGGTGTTTGGAAGTCGCAAGCCCATGAGCCCCCAAATGGAAACAGTGGGACTGAGGTCCCCACCCATGGGCAGTCACCACTGCACCTTCATGGCCCCAAAGGTGGCTGTGCTGGGTAGGAGGGGCAGGCTCACCCTCTAATTGTGCCATGCGGCCCATAAGCTGGTGTAGCTGGTCTCAAAATTCCCTGTCGAACTCCCTACACCCCACCGCCCGGACCTGACAGTGGGTGACAGGTACATCTCCGGCCCTGCTCCCGGGGGGGCTGAGCCCCCTCCTCTGTGGTGGTTCCACCTGAAGGTGGTGCAGGACTAACAGAGGAGGAGGTCCCAGGCTGGGCCCCACACGTGCTGGTGCCCGGTGCCATGGCCAGCTGAGGTAAGGCAGGTGGGTTCGCTGGGACCGGCCTTCCCATAAAGCTATGGTGTTGCAGTTTTAAGAAAGATATCAGTTAGTCATAGTCAACAGAATTCAGGATTAGTTATAGCAGCATGCATAGGTATTCCCATTAACCCAAGACACCAGTTTATAACAGTTGCAGAGCAAGCAGTACAAATGCATATATGGGATAGCAGTGGCCATTACAACAGCATGCAGGTTTCATTGCTGGCAACAGGCCACCAATATGGGAGCATTTTAACATGACACATGCATAGAACCAAATGTGAATACTTATAAACCAATAGGACATATGCCCCAACAAAAGTTTGGAGTGTACACGTACCCATTGAGGTGTGTAATAAGGTTATTGTTGCACATATGGAGAGGGTGAGAGAGAGAGAGAGGTCTATTAACAAGTAATATATCCCTGTAGTTTTCACAACTTTCTTAGTCACTGCAGTGATCTGTCCCTTACATGTATTATTACACTACCAATGTCCTTATTTTGTACAATGATATGTTTGTAGATTAGTATATGCATGGACTGTGTCTTACGTATAGTCTACACCTGTTACCTGTTATACCTGTTGAGAAAATCATTGTTATCACTACCTGACAATTTCTAGACATACTCCCAGATTCCATGTTGCTGTTATACACATACCTAATTATCTGTTATTGCACACAGTCTGGTCAAGGCATGACAGGATGCAGGTGTTAATGTGACATATATTGAGAATTGCTGTCATACACTTTGGTGAGATGCCAAAATGACAGGTTTGTTTCCATATACATTCTTTTTTATGTTCAGGTCTGACTATCCATTATATGTCAGTATAAGCTGCCTACATTTCTTGGATCATCACACTGATTTGTCAAGAGAACAGGTTACCGGGCAGCAGATTTGGGCCATTTATCTGGACATGCTGGACAGATCGGAACAGTTGAGGGGTATGACTATGCATATTGCTTACTACCTGAACATTCTGCCACAGTCTGTACAGTTGATGGTTATGATTATGCTTACAGCATACTGTCTGAACATTCTAGCAATGTTTGTACAGTTGTTGGGTCTAATTATGCATACAGCTTTCTATCTGAACATTCTCGCAAAATCTGTACAGTTGTGGGGTATGATTATGCATACTACTTACTACTACTCCCGGGATTCAAACCCCTGCTGTGTGTGGTAAAAATATTACAGCTGACATCACAGTACACTGTGCTATCAGGGAATTGGTGTAAAGCATTCCAATGGCTTCTGTCTAAGTCTCCCTCAGTTGTTCTATATGACTGTCCTCTTGGGACTTCCAACATTGTTATACTGAACTTCCTACACATTTTAACTGCATTCAGCAGTGTGGGTAGCACTGCTTAATACAACAGTACTATTTATAGAATGCAACACTACAACAACATATGAAAGCAGAATATACACAAGCACTCCAGAGGTTATACTTTTACTCACAAGATATTACACCTTTTTTCCACACAACCTATATGACAGTCTTCCTGCCATATTGTCTGGTTTATTCAGTACATCCCATACACAATACATTTTTATACTGGTACAGCACTTTCTAGAACTATTTATTTCTTATGACAGTACATGCGAGATTATTACTAACCTGCCTCGTGACGCAGCATTTGCAGCCTAGCAGCATGGGCTTGCTGGTTTGCAGCCTGCTCATCTGCAGCTGTCAGAGAAATACAGTGATATTTAGCCATTACCTATCCATAGTATACACATGCTAGGCAATCATTATCTGCATAGTAGAATGGGTACTTAATGCTGGGGCATCGGCCATCTGCCTTGATTCTTGGATCCACTGCTCCAAGAGATCACCCCTCTGCCGCTTCAGGTCAGCATGACGATGCCTGAATTGCTCACCAGTCCTGGGGATACCAGTGGCACTGGTGAGGTCACGGACGAGACTGTCCCAGGCCTCCACTTTATACTGAGAACCCTGGTACTGGCCCTGCAGTAGTCTCTCATCATGGTGTTTTACCAGGAGCCATACCATGAATCTGCACTCCTGGGTGCCCCAGTGCTGCGCTCTAAATCGGGTGCCTTCCCCAACTCCAGCCATTCTGCCTACAGTAGGGAGCTACAACCAGTTATGGGAATTATTGGCACCTGTGGGGTTTAAATACGCCCCATTTCCTGCACTTTCCCATGACTGGACGGTTTTGAAAAGGCTAATCTATGGGCACACCTGCTTACCTAATGTTGGCATTGCTTAAATGGGGCATACCACTGGGCAGATTGAGTTAGCTGGCCTACACATTGCTTACACCACGTAAGCTGACCTGTGCAATGCTTAGCATTGCTTAATATCTCATTAGCATTATATTTTCCTTTTGACATTGATTTATTATTTGTTACATGTTATATCTGTGTCTAGTATCTGTAGTTCATGTGTACTTACACTGTATGGGGTCCTGGGGACTTTAACACTTTATTACACTAACGCCTCACATCTGGCCTTACTGCAGTACTCCATTTCACATATTTATGTTATGTATCTTAAACCATTGTTGTAAACAAAGTCACACGTGAAGTCTATTGTTATTACCAGGGAAAGATTTGTCCCATGTGGGACGACCCAAAAATTGGGTGCCTTTCTTTCCGGTAACACCATGTCTACAAAGGTAAGCATGGCTGTGTTCATATGTGCATGGACTACAGCATGTGGTAAACCTAAGATACTTGGGTCGGGACAATGTACAAGATGAGTCCCGAGGAGAGGAGGAGTGGAGGGTGGGCAAAGTTAACAGTTATGTTGTTATTAGATACAACAATAACAGATCAACTCAAGATAAATATATATATATATATATATATATATATATATATATATATATATATATATATGCATTACTTCATACATTTTCATCTATTGTACATTTTTATATGAATTGATGTATTTACATTTATAGTGATAATTATATTATATATATTTATTTTTATACAATATACACATTTTATGATATATGTGGTAGCTATGGGCGGGTAACCAGGGAAGGGATGGTGGCTGCGTGTGTGCAGCAGGTGGGAGGCAGAACTGTGGGTAAAGAAAATATGGGTCGAGGAGAGGCTGGGTTGGATAGGCCTGTAGTGGTTGGCCCGCCTAGTGGGTGGGGGAGAGGGGAATGAGATATAATAAAGTGAAACATAAAAGAAGAATAATTTAAATCCCTATTTAAATAAAACAATTAAAATAAAATAAACTTGGTAGTGTATTGCAGGGTGGATGTGTTTGATTGTGGGGGGGGTATGCCAATTCGTACAAGACCTATATTGTTTGGGGCCCCTCAATGTGAATACACAATCATGAACCCTCTTTAGTTAAAGCCCTACAGCCATTGAAACAAGAATTTATTTATAGAGGCTATAAGGTGCATAGAATAAATCTAGTGATAAAGGAAGCCTGGAAAGAGAGGGAGGGTAGATGTAAACCCTACTGTTATAATAACTATACAGCTACACAAACATTTAATATATGCACAAGCTTTCCTACCACCGACAATAAGCTAAGAATGGCATTAACTTATGCCAGTGACATTCATTTAGTTTGTGATATTATCAAGCAAAATTGGGGGATACTATCTACCATACAGGAATTGGAGGGTGCAATTGATTGATTTCCGCATTTCACTTTCAGGAACAACAAGACTTTGAAGAGTCATTTATGTTATAAGTCCCAGAATGTTTTGGACAATATGCAATCAGATAGAGTAAGTACTTATACCTGCAGGCGATGTATGGCTTGTACTCACATATATGCAGGGACACATTTTATCCATCCACATTTAGGCTTTAGGTTAGACTTTTCTTGTTATGCTGATTGCCAGATAAAGAATGTGGTCTATTTTTCTTATTCTACTGAATGTTACTGTTATTATGTTGGGAAAACCAATCGTCCTTTCAAGGATAGAATTTTGGAACATATACGTGACATGAGGAATAAGAAAAAAAGTAGTGCTTTAGCCACACACGTAGCAGAGAATGATTTGTCACATAAGTTTAAGTTTATGGCACTGGAAGTGGTTAAAACTAGTAACAGGGAAAGTAATATAAGAAATCGAACTGAAGCAGCAGAACAAAGATGGATTCTGCGTATAAAGGCAGATAAGCCACCAGGTTTAAATACCAAGGTTTCATTGAAACCTTTCCTTAGAGCCACACCACTTAAACATTAAGTAATATAAATTAGCTTATGTTAATAGTTGTTATTAGATACAACAATAACAGATCAACTCAAGATAAATATATATATATATATATATATATATATATATATATATATATATATATGCATTACTTCATACATTTTCATCTATTGTACATTGTAATTATATTATATATATTTATTTTATACAATATACACATTTTATTATATATATATATATATATATATATATATATATATATATATATATATATATTTATATGCACTTTTTGACATCTTTGGATGTTTTGTTATTTAGAGAGATGCAATCAATTCTTATTCAAGTTTTTAATTTTGTGGTATCTTTAAGGCATTAGACATGAGTTGCTAGATGGGTCACATGTTTTTGAATTAATTATTTAAACAGGTGTTTAACAGGTTTTGCTATTTGGTCTGATGAAGCGGACTGTTGTCCGTGAAAGCGCTTACCACTGTTAATAAAAGAATTTTATTCAGCTCCGTTGTGTGGAACTGCTGCTTTTGCCGACATTGAATCTTTAAAGTCTGGCAGCTCATTACACTCACAGAAATATGTTCTCAGTTATCTCTTTCTTCCCCATCACACCTGTAACATCTGCTGTCTACCTGAGGAAAAATTCTCTGGAATTGATTTGGGGTATAAAAATAGCTATAGAAACACTGCCAAGCAAAGATCCTAAATCATTTAGACTTTTTTTTGCATATTTGGGAGACATACATGTACCTGCCCCCATTGTTTCTTTGTGAATTGCTTATCCAGTCACTCTACCCAATCCTTTCTAACCTCCTGTGATTGGTTCTTATAGTTATCATGCAATATTTTGTATTCTCTACTAATTATTCCTTTTTAACAGCAGCTTATGTTCTAGATTCTACTAAAAACTCTACCAGTGATGGTCTTTCACTTAGAATCCCCCTATTTCTTTCTCTTTGCCTATACTCTGATATCAATCCTTGCTAGGGAACACAATCTCTATCCTGTATTCCATTTTAATTATTGGCCTATTCCCTTTATATTACCTTTCTCTGTCTAATTATTTGCTCCTAATACCTTGGTTCTTTTGTCAGATTTTTCCAATAAATTCCAGCCCCCTCTTGCCTATTGTCTGTATCCCTAATTGCAGTCATCCGTATTGGCAGAATCTGCTTTCTTCATTCCCGTGTTGGCTTAGTTCTTAGAATACTTTGTGCTACTTTATGAATATAATATTCTGCATTGTTATTGTTATTCTCCTTAAAGATATGCATCCAAAATTCCAGTGTCTCCTTATTTCTTGAGTCCCCCTTTCCCCCGTTTCATCATCATCCCTTTCTACTTTGAATTACAACTTTCTGCTTGTGCTAGGTATAGGAGCCTTAACTGTGTAGCTTTGATATCCCCCTTCAAATTGGATAATCCCAAACTGCCTTGTTCATTTGGAAGAATCAGCTTATCACACTTGACTCTCACCATATTCCCCTTCCAGATAAAATCCTTAGACTCTTTATTAATTGCTATCCACAACTTCTCCTCTGGTTGATAAAATATGACTGACTTGTGTATAAAACTAAAGGGACTAAAAACATTTAACTGGTTGTATGTTGCTATCCATAGCCATATAACAGATCTTCCAGTTTCTCGGTTTCTTTTGTTTAGTCTCTTCCTACATATCCTTAGCTACCATACCAGAATCCTTTCTAATCCATCCATACTCCTAAGCACTTTATTTTATCATGTCACCATAATTATGGATATTGCTGAACCAATTCATGTCTGTGTATATAATTTACTGCTATTGCCTTTGTGTTAGGTTCATTAATTTTGTATCCTCAAAAGATTCGAAACTGCCTCAAAATGTTCCATAACACTGAAATGCCCTTTTCTGGTTTTATCAGGTATAAAATCATATCATCAGCAAATGGAGCCAGCATTTCTTGACTACCATACCAATTATATCCTTGAATTTCTGAGTCTCTTATTTTCTTTGTAAATGGTTCTAAATATACTGCAAATAACAAAGGGGAAAGAGGATATCCCTGCCCAGTTCCTCTGCTCAAGCTTAAATTATCAGTGAGGAACCCACCCACTTTAATTTTTGCCTCTGATCCCTTATATATCCTCCTAATCAACCGTATAATTTTATCAGAGAATGCAAATGCTTCCATTGCCCTCCTCATAAACTCCCAACTTACTCTGTCAAATACTTTCTCTGCATCAAGACCCAACAACAACAGTGGCATATTTTTACATTCAGCTTTCGTCTGGATCATCAATGTTCTGTTAATGTTGTCAAACGTTTACCTCCCCTCCACAAAATCACATTGATCCAGGTCTATCAATTTTAGCATCAATTTGCCTTTCTTTTATCCATTATAGATATAAATACTTTATAACCATGGTTTAGGATTGAAATAAGCCTGTATGAAGCTGGATCTGATGGATCTTTACCCTCTATATGTATTACAGCCACTGCCTCTTTCTTCCAGGATGTTGGTTCTTCTCCTGCTCTTAAAATACTGTTAAACAAAACCTTCCAGATCTTTATCAGTTTTTTTGTTCCCTTCTAGCTTCCAAACTTCCACAGGAATTTCATTTCTTCCTGGGGAATTTCCTGTTGATTGGTTATACATCACCATTTTTATCTCATCTCCTCCTATCCTAACTATTAGTGATTGAAGATGAGACCATTTTATAACATTTTATCACTAAAGCAAGTTAGTTTTGTGGCTGCCATTTATCTGAATTTAAACAAAACCTTCAACACCATACCTGTCAAATGTTTTATTAAGAAATTAGAAATTATGAAAAGGGATGTTCAGGATGTTGAAGGAAGCAAGAAATTAACTTACTGGGTCAGTGCAAAGGATGGACAAAATGAGCTGCGAGAAAAAAAGTTGCTAGTGGAGGCCCCCATCATAAGGCATTGAATCCAGTCCTGTTTAACATAGATGCTTCAGTGCTGGATAGCAAAATCAACCTGTACATTGAAGACACCAAGAATGGTATGGTAGTTATAGAGTCATACTTCATGGTTCCTGCCAATTACTTAAAAAAACAAGAAAATGATACCCTTGTTATTGCAAGGTTCATATGTAAGAACATTCTGTAACAACTTTACTGGTTTCAGCAAGCCTTTTGCTGCTACACAGATGGTATGCACTGCAGCATTGCATCTGAAACCTGACCACTTTGAAAGCTGTTAACAAACCTCACATTGCCACACAAAATAGAAAAAAAAGGTGTGTCAGAGCAAAGTGTACAGTTTTCTTAAATTAGTCAGTTGAAAAAAGTTGCAGTTTGCTTCTGACCAACATTTGTATTGCAGAGTGAGATGTGTTACAGCTTTTAAAGCTGTTAGGTACTTTGTGTATGTATATATTTTTTAAAACTCTCATCATAACTCTTATCACTGCCTTGCGCTCAATGCTCTCCAGTGGCTAGAATTCCATCAACAACTTCTACTTTCACAGTTACAAATCACACACTGTATGGTACACAAACCATCTACCTGTCTGGCCCTCTCCTCTCTGGTTTCCTCTTACACCCCTACACGTACCCTCTGCACCTCCAACCAATTAGTTCTGGATATCTACCAACCCAACAAAACTGTTGGTAAATTACTCTACAAATCCTCCATTGCCCAAACTTGGAACAAACTCCCCATCCACATAAGATCTATTTTTCACTCTGAATACTTCAAAAAGCAACTAAAACTTCACCTACTTAACAGTAAGACTTGTTCATGTCAGGCCGCTACCTAATCCACTATACTACTATATGTTTTTTTATTCCTTCTTCACTGACTTTCATCTACAAAACCTCCAAATTTTTCTCCCTTTAACTTTAATCCCTTTCTGAGAATAAATTCCTAAGCTATACTGCTCTACCACATGTATATTTGTACATAGTGTTACTCACATACAAACTCTTCTCTGTAAAATCTTTCTCACTCTCTTGGAAAATCCAATTGAATTACATTGTCGATGTAATAACAAAAATGTTATTATTTATCATATTATTGTACTATACTTCTCCTGTTTATCATATTATTGTACTATACTTCTATTTTATAATTCTCTGTATCTTTGGAACGCATGTATAACAATTATGTATATCTGCTTGCAATGTTTGTACTGCTTTTCTCCTCAGGTCTGCACTGAAAATGGACTTTTAGCCCAGCTGGACTAACCCAGTTAACAAATGTCAAATAAATAAAATAAATAAATAAAACTGATAATACATTTAGTCAGCTAAAATTCCCAATGTATTGCAAGGAGTTACGATTGGGTCTATAGTCATAACTTTATCTTGTTATATATTTTTGAAATGGATTCTTAGAAGTTCACCTCTCAAGCATCACTCTTTTGAATGTATTTCTTGGAATTCATTTCCTGATCACATAACCAACTAATAATTATTGGTGACCCAATCAAAGGTTTCTGTGTGGTTCATTTTCAAAGGCAGCGTGATGGCTATAGTTGGCAAGGTAGATAACTTGGTATCAGCTGGGACTTAAAATGCAAAACTGTAGGGCTATATACACTTTGCTGTATGGGAGTGCAGGAAAATTACTGCATGGAGTTGCAGACCTGCAGGGATACAATATGAAAACTTAAGGTGGACATAAGTTATAGTTAGTTACTTAGTTAATTAGTTAATTTCAGGCATCATAATTAGAATAAAATGTACAGTATTATATGAACAGAGATCGTGAAAGTCAACATGACACTAGGTAGCTAAGGAAGTGACTTCCAGAATTGTAGAGGTTATATTTTCATTGTATAGAACTTTTAACCACTACATCTGGCCCTTATCATACAGAAGAAGGGGAATTAGGATGACAGGAAGTATGCAAAGGAGAGTTTCTGAACTAATGAGAGAAATGAAAAGGACTACTAGGGCATGAGGAGATCCTTAAGGAGGTTGGCAAGCATGAAACTGAGGAGTGAGGAAAAGGGAGAACATGATGTGAGGCAACATATTATCAGAGACAAGTAGGCGGAACAGAGCTGAAAAGGTAAGACAGGTGGGGGGAAGAAGATAAGAATAGCAGATGGAGGGGGATGATTCAGGACTGATATATAAAAAAATAATATTTCATAGAGTGGCAGGGCTCAGAAACTAATTACTGGAAACAACGGAAAGTATAAGCTACTGGGCTGATTTAAGTATGCCCAGGGTGGAAGGGGAGAAATATCCAGTAGGAGCAGGGGAAGGGAATGACATTTCTCTGAAGGTTAGTTAACAACATTAACATGAACTCAAAAGACTACAAGTCATAAGTTAGCAATTCATTATCTTTATACATTCATAAGTGTAAACTATTAAGTTAAATCTAAATTTACCTCTTTAGGAGGAAATAAATGTTTTATTAGAGTACTCCATAAGGTTTGGGGAAAGTTGTTAAATTATCTGTGCTATGATAAAGAAATTTCTGCTACTTTCAGATATTTGTCTTACAGAAGCAAGAACTTTTAGTGTCTTCCTCTTTGGTTATCTCAAAGTTGTTGTATCTCTTCAAGTGTACAAGACAGAGGTCATGTATCAATGGCATTTTTATCCAAAATGATGTTAGCTTTCCACTTATATCTTAAAATCCTTTCCATGTACTATACAGTGATAGTAATCATTGTGATATGATAATATTACACATTTCAATAGGTATAATTGTGAAAATGCTATGGTATCCTAAGTTCTTTTTGCATTTATTTTATACTGATTTTCTTTCATTGCTTTCTCTGTCATGTTATTTTCTGTGAATCTGAATCTGTAGCAACAAACTTGTCATAAGACTTAAGGTCACATATTACAAGTGTCAACAAAAGGGTGTATCTCCAAGTTGGTGCTAATTTTGATCTCAGTCTCTAGAGGCTTACTGTTGAAAAATAATTCTCCTCTTTGATACTTAGATGCACTGCCTGTTAATACAGATCTTGTCAGACCAAACCCAAGTAAATGCAAAAGAGCTAAGCAAATAATCTACCTTTGCTTAGCACCATAAAGAAACAAAAACAAGAAACATCTTATGCTTCCCATTCTGCTCAAGTAATCTGGCTTTATTTATCAGTTTGATAAAATCTTTGGACAAAAGTGCTTATCTAAGATAAATAAAACCAAATTAAGGTGCTGAAGAGCAGCAGAGAGTCTAGAGACTGAAAAAAAAACTGTATATGATGCTGTATTAACTTACATGTACACCAGAAGTGAGTGATCATAATTACACTAAGGAGCAAGTAGTTGGGAAGGCTGCAGCAAACTTGTGTTTTAAACCAAACTTTTTTTTTTAATTATGCTTGTAAATTTGAAATATATTTGAGGACAGCTTGCAAAGAAATTATTATATCGGCATCACATTCTAAGCTTTTCTTATGGTGAGTAACAGTAATAAGCAAGCAATAATGACTGAGGATGAGAATTACTGGGAAATAACTGCCTGCAAAAGGGGTGTTATGAGGCCTGATGTCAGGGGCAGGAGGCATGTCCACCCTCAGAAGGTCCATTGTCTCCCTGTAATGCTTATCCTGGAGGGCATTATTTCACTTACATAATGGGCTGTTAAACTGTTTTGCATTTGTTTTATTATTAGTATATACCTCTTATATTTTTATGTAAAAATAGTTCCTGTTCTTCCTAACGTTTCAGAGTTGCTGTAGGACATGTGCTTTGAGAGATATTATTTTATGTCCAAAATATAATTTATGTAAGCATTTAATAATGTCTACAAACACACATACACGCACTCACACACACACACACACACACACACACACACACACACACACACACACACACACACACACACACACACACACACAGATCCAGAGACGTAGTTTCTCACACACACAGAGAAACTCAGGTAGATAGACACATACACACCACATCAGAGACAGACAGATGGGGACACACACAGAGGCTGATGGAGAGATACACAAACTCAGCCACATACACACACACACACACACACACACACACACACACACTAAATGTACCTAGCTAGAATATATAGCATGGAAAGCATTAGAACCCACTCCACTACTCACCTAACACGCACAAACACATAGACACACATGAATATACACATCCTTATAGCTGCAGCAGTTACTTATATTTGATCTTTTTTTCCTGTCTCTCATTTACCGCAAATTCCTCTGAGCCTTGATTAGTGAGGAGAAAGGAAATAGCAGATCATTTTACTACTGCAACAATAAATTGCTTTAGGTTATTCTATTTATTTATTTATTTGTTTGTTTATTTATTTATTTTTCCTTTTCACTAAACATGGCTTTCTCTGAGCCTCACTTACCAAGGGAAAAAGTAAAGAAGTGTCCTTCTAACCACTGCAGCAGTTACTTGCCTTACTTTGGTTTAGTTCATTATGCATTTATTTATGTATCAATGTGTTTGTTTTTGTCCCATTCACTAACCATGCAAGGTCTGTAGTTAGTGATGGAAAGGGAAGTGGTGGCTCTTGGAGATGATTTCAGTATCAGCACCACAATTTCCTTATGGATCTGACACTTGTTGTTTCTCAACAGAGTTTATATGTAAATTAAAATCCTGTTGTGGTAGACTGAGCATCCTGTGAGGATCACTCACATTTCAGTCGTATTTTCCAAATGCAGTTAATGCATGCATGGCTGTAGAAGGCCCTCAGGTGACAACTTCTCAACTGAGTTAGCACTTTGGTTATCCCAGACCTGCACTTTCAGACTTTCAGAAGCTGCTCAGACTTATACAGTGTTGTGCTCCATGCAGATTTTAGTTTAAAAATACTCAAAATTGAATAGGTTCTCTACTAAAACTATTGCAGAATCTTGTAAGAATGAGCAAATAGTTTTATGCATTACATTCTACAGAATTTCACTTTCTTATGATGAAAAGTAAAATCATTTAGTCTACCAAGATGAACCAGAGTAAGCCTGTACATAGCAATGTTACTGGAGTACTTAGTCATTGCTGTTGTTTCTCCATCAAATTTTGTCTTGTAAGTAGTTAAAATCTTTTAACTGTGATTCTGAAAGAACACTATGAATCTTTAATGTAAAATAAACAATGCAGTTGGACGTATTTTGTAGAGTGGTATGTACACTGTACTTGATTTTGAAAATGTTATGTTATTTTGCAGATTTAAGAACCTGGCCTACCAGTATCAGTCCATGTTTCCTAGTTTGGTGATAGATGTTGAAGGGCAGCTGAAGAAACTAAAGGTAAAGGTATACTATGTCAACCATTTACTTACTAGGATGTGCCATATCATCAACTGATTGTGTTCAAAACAAAGAATGACAATTACTCTTTCTGGTAAAATATATGTTTTTCAATCAGAAATATTCCAGCACCGTACTTCTAACAATTACACTTTCCTATACTGAACTTATCAAATATGGGTCTAGTTTGTTTCATTGAATCTCATTTCACTGAATTTCATTTCACCCTGACCACTTCGCTGAAAACTCAAATTACTGAAAAGTCATTTCACTGAATCTCATTTCACTGAACTGCAGTTAGTATATATGGCACTGTGTAGAGTACTGTAAGACATGTAAAAGGTATATGCCCTTTTTCCTACTGTAGTGCGATCCTGGAGTTAGTATATATAGTTAGGGGGGCATGGGGGTATAGCCCCCCACATTGGGTTGTGTGGGCCCCCACTTAGTTTGTGTACATATTGTCTTCTGGAGAGAGAACCCACGGTTGGTAGCCAATAATTTTAATACACAACCAGGATAAGCGCTTTCGTCTTGTGTACAAGACTTCATCAGATACCTCAAAGTTACATCACATTTCATTTATACTCATATCAATTAGTTTCAAATAAAATTTAAAGACACATAAAGCCATATACAAAATCAATAAAATGACACTTATATAAACTATGAATAAATCCTGAAACTTTTAAAATTGTTCATTCATAACTTGGTATGGCCAAGACAGATATAAAAATGAATACAAAATGTATACATGTTTAAATTTGTACTGCTTTTGTCGTCAAAACTGGCTTAATGGTAATGTATTCATTTAGACCAGGAAAAATGTTAGATTTTAGCCTAAGCTGCCACTTCAATTCCCTGTTTAGCAATACATTTTTAACATCTCCCCCTCTGGGATTTATTTTCACCACATCTATAATCCCAAATTTAAAACCACTAAAAGAAGAACAGTCAATAGAGTGTTTAAACAGTTCACTAGTCTCCTTCTTAATCCTAATATCATGAAACTGTTCATACATTCTATCCTTAAGAGCCCTCTCTGTCTTTCCTATATAGAATGCAAGACACTTTTCACAAATGGCCATGTACACTATCATTTGTGTTACAATTCCCTTTACAAAACCACACTATACTGTTCAAACCATTTTGTAAACATACACTGTCTTCCTTAATAATATGTGGGCACTGTTTACAGTTGCCACATGAACTAGTTGCCTTTTTTATTACGCATTTAGACTTGTCCAGTTGTTCAAATGCTCTTTTGAAATTCTTTCTAGTTTTAAAAGAAAATATAGGTTCATGCCCCACTACTTCGTACAATTCTTTACTTGTTTTAAGCATACTCCAATTAGCCTTTATAATAGCAGTAAAAATATCTGTAAAGGCATTAAACTCAGTTACACATGCCCTTTGAACTTCTTGTTTTCTCTTCGTTTAACAGGTTCATCCAAAGGTTTACCTAATAAAGCCTTATATCTAGTACCCCACTGTATATTTCATCTAACACCCCCTGGACAAACTCTCTTGGGTAACCCCTCTCCATAAACTTCTCACCAAGAAAATTGAGTTCCCCAGCTAAATCTGCTTTGTCTGAGGTCATTCTTGCGATACGTACTGCCTGTCCTTTTGCAAGACTTTTTTTCTGGAACATGGGATGATTACTAGTGTAATGCAAAAAACTGTTACACCATGTACTTTTTCTAAAAATTCTGGACTTAAACCCATCTTTTGGTCTGAAAAATGGTAGTATCAAGATAGTTTATACTAAATTTATCCCACGTGTGTGTACATTTGAAAAAGGTAGTACATTCATTTAAATATTGCATAAAGGAATCGACAGTCTCTTTGCCCCCTTCCCATAAAACAAATATATTGTACAAGAATCTCATATAAAGACGTATATTGTTACTATATGGACAATTAAAGACATACCTATGCTCCCATCCAAACATTACCAGATTAGCGTAAATGGGGGCACAAGCTGCCCCCATTGCAACCCCACTAATTTGCTGGTAATGTTCACCCTTCAACCAAGATGGACCATTTAATTAAAGATTCATGGGAATTCTTGAGTAAATTAACAAATGAAGTATGGAAGGAAAGCTTCAACTTTCTTACCATAGACGTTAAGGATTTATTTACTAGCATTCCGAGACAGGAAGGACATGAACTTTTTAGTGACAGCATTTACAAGTTTTCTACTATGTCTAAAGATCAAATTCAGCTGATTCTTGAATTAATGTAGGTGGTACTTGACCACAATTATATATGTTTCCAGGGTGAATTTAATGCCTTTACAGATATTTTTACTGCTATTATAAAGGCTAATTGGAGTATGCTTAAAACAAGTAAAGGGTTGTACGAAGTAGTGGGGCATGAACCTATATTTTCTTTTAAAACTGGAAAGAATTTCAAAAGAGCATTTGAACAACTGGATAAGTCTAAATGCGTAATAAAAAAGGCAACTAGTTCATGTGGCAACTGTAAACAGTGCCCACATATTATTAAGAAAGACAGTGTATGTTTACAAAATGGTTTGAACAGTATAGTGTGGTTTTGTAAAGGGAATTGTAACACAAAAATGATAGTGTACATGGCCATTTGTGAAATGTGTCCTGCATTCTATATAGGAAAGACAGAGAGGGCTCTTAAGGATAGAATGTATGAACAGTTTCATGATATTAGGATTAAGAAGGAGACTAGTGAACTGTTTAAACACTCTATTGACTGTTCTTCTTTTAGTGGTTTTAAATTTGGGATTATAGATTTGATGAAAATAAATCACAGAGGGGGAGATGTTAAAAATGTATTGCTAAACAGGGAAGTGAAGTGGCAGCTTAGGCTAAAATCTAACATTTTTCCCGGTCTAAATGAATATATTACCATTAAGCCGGTTTCGACGGCAAAAGCAGTACACATTTAAACTTGTATACATTTTTATTCATTTTTATATCTATCTTGGCCACACCAAATTATGAATGAACAATTTTAAAAGTTTCAGGATTTATTCATAGTTTATATAAGTGTAATTTTACTGATTTTGTATATGGCTTTATGTGTCTTTAAATTTTAATTGAAACTAATTGATATGAGTATAAATGAAATGTGATGTAACTTTGAGGTATCTGATGAAGTCTTGTACACAAGACGAAAGAACTTATCCTGGTTGTGTATTAAAATCATTGGCTACCATCTGTGGGTTCGGTCCTCTGCTTTACGTATTTGCTGAGTATTTTACAATTATTTTCTTCGTTCTGGAGAGAGTTAGTCATTGGTGTTGCAACTATGCATGTCTATTTTTTAAAATGTATTGTTTTGTAGTTTTTGGTAAAAATACAATATAAAACAAACAAGGAGGAAGGCTACGCCCCCCACAGCCCCCAATGTGGGTGGAGGTGCCCCCTCCAACTACGGCATTAAAAAAAAAAACTCTGGCATTCTGTTTGTGCTGCCAAACAAAGTACTATGGTTTGTACAGAGTTTTCTGGACTAGCAATCATTTGTTCCTATTTTCAGATAGTCCAGAAAAAAAAACTTGATGGATAACAATCCTATGCTCTTGGGTTACAGTTTTATCCTCTTAATATTGCTTCTCACTTCCTGATAACTGTCCCATCCTCCAGATCCTGACCCTGATTGACACTTACCTTTGTGGCACTCAGGCCAGCCTCCTCCTACTTACTTTACACCTGCACTCAAACCTGCTCAGGCAGGTAAGCACTGCTACAGTGGGGGAGAGGAGGCCAGAATAAAGTAGTCTGTTTTTAAACTTCTCTTAACACGTGAATATATATATATATATATATATATATATATATATATATATATATATATGGATTCACTTTATAACCTCGATCGAATTTCAGTATCTCGAGACTATAAAACCGAATCCACAAAACACCGACACAAAAAAACTCGAAATTCACAACACCAAAAAAAACGCACACACTATACCACACATACACCACAACACCCACATCACAACATAAGCAAACAAAACTACACACATACACAACTCATACACACATAAGCCGGGGGCAAGCCCCCCTGTACCCCCCACACACCCCTACTTATATATACTAACTCCGAGATCGCACAAACAGAAAACAAAAGCCAACTCACACACGCACATTCTCTGACCCCTCACACACACATCAAACACATCAGCACACCCACACACACTCTAACTCTCACTCAAAACCCTTAGAAAACACTTACCTGACATAACACCTACATCCACACATGGCACCGCACACCATCAAAACACAATCCCAGACATTACGCAGCATAAGGTCATAACTGCGAATTCGACATATATTCGAGTTCGCGATTATGACCTTTCGCTATTTTTAACATTCGGCTTTATAGTCTCGAGATACTGAAATTCGCCATTTCAGTAATTCGAGGTTATAAAGTGTTGCCATATATATATATATATATATATATAAAACACATGAAGATTAATCATGTAAAATAGTGGCAACTTTGGCGGAGTGACCTGAAAGCAGACCCAGATTTCTTGAAGCGTCTTTGACTCATTCATACAAATTAGTATTTTGCAAAGTACCTAAAACTTTAGTAAAATATGCATAATATTACTATAGGTAACTGATAGAAATGTTTTACTTTGAAGGGCAGTGGCTGTTTTGTGGTTGTAAATGAGGTTGTTTAGACTGTGTGGACCACCACATGACTGCTAGTCACTCATTCAGCATCACAAAAATCTCAGTTCTGAATAGGGAAGCACAGTTCTAGGTAAAACAGTCATAATTATTAGGTAATACAGTTATAATTATTGGAAAAATGATAAATTGTTGTTGCATTTATTGTCACACTGTAAAAACAGTAACCATTTGAAGTGTCGGGACCTGCTAGAATGAGTCCCGAAACACGGACACTGAATGTCTAAAAAATGTACTTACATATACTAAAGTCTGAGATTGCCATTTCCCAGAATATTCTCTTTTTTCAAGGTATGGTGATCTTAGATTTGCATATATAAGTCTCTATATAGCCATGCTGTTGATTCAGGTTTATCAGTCACACAAATAGTCCATTACAACTTGTCAATAAATACATGGCAAATACAAGATGTACGATATGTGGATGGTTGGATACCTTGTATACTTTTAAAACATTTGTTTAATGTGACATTGATGTAAACATAATGCTGCTTAAGTAGTTTTGACAAAAAATTACTGCAGTGCTTTGAGTCTGTATGAGTTCATAGGTAATTGCTACTAGGCATGCTATCCAGAAGGCCATTGAGGAGCCTAATTCAGTCTCTGTATTGTACTGTCAGGTTAAGTGACTTGCATAAAGGAAAAGTCCACCTTCTCCTAAAGTTTAACACAACCTTTACCTTTCTTTTTCCCCTGCAATGTGGTTTCAGTGTTGTTTTGGTACTGGAAACCTGCCTGTATTTTATAAAACATGTATGTCCTTGCCTTATAACCAAAGGAAGGAAAGCCCACCCAATTTTTTTAAGCTTAACTTCACAGATACTTTGCAGAGCTGTTTGTCTCTGGCTAGATGACATACCACAGCCACAGAGAAATCTGTAGTTTGCCCTCTCAGGTACTAGCCACAATCTTAGACATGCAGTTAGTCCTGCTGATGTCAGCAGGTCAGCAGTTCCAATAGAAAAGTCAGATTGTTGTGAAACTGTGTACGACTGCATTTACTGCAGGGAGAAAGAGAAATAGTATCAGTGCACCTAGACAATGGGTTACCACCCATCTCTCTCTCTTTCTACAGAACAGCCCTGATTTGGGCAGTTTTCTTCTTTTGGGGGGGGACATGTTAAAACACAGATATCTTCTCCATAATTTTTTATATAGTAATTCACTTGTAAGCTGTATTTCTGTAACTGTAACACTTTATAGAAATAAGTGTTGGTTTTGCACACAGAAATATCCATTATGCTGAACACTTATGGTTTTGATGAAGTGCTAACAAGGGTTAGCAATGCAACAGAAGTGGGAAACGCAATGTATGAAGGCATTACTGCACCAGTTAAAAAATCTCATAGCATAAATTCAAGAACAGACAGTTGTACTTTTTTGTACTGTGCTTGTAAAATACTTTTTTTTAATTAAACAAGAAACATCTTTATTAAGTTATCACATATGACATAGCAATCATACATTTATATAAATGAAAACAAACCACACTGATATAGTTTTAATTGCAGACATTATACATCACAAACCATATTGACATAACTGTAGCTGTAAGCATTATACATCACATCTAATCTGTCTGGTCATTGTCAGTCAAACGTTACATAACTCATTCAAATCCTGCTTTCTTTTAAACCTCACTCCTCCTCTGCTTGTATTGTTCCCACGGTTCCCATTTTTTCCTGTGTAATTTGCTCCTTCCCTTTTCTGAAGAACCCAATTCCAGTTGTTTTATTCACTGCTTCTAGTAAAGTTGGTTTAGACTTTGATTTCCATTTTCTAGTAGTTGCTTTTTTGGCAGCCACCATAATTAGACTCAGCAAGGCCTTACTATGTCTAAGCAATTCCAATTCTGTAGTGCTTGTAAAATGCTTTTGAGCAAAAATAGCAAGTACGTTAGACCATTCCTTCAACACATTGGATAAAAAAAATCATCTTTCTTGCTGCAGACACCAGTGAGCAGCAGAGCCACTTTTAAATGTTATTAACAACTCCTGGATTGCAGTGACAGCTTTGACATCTCAGGAACAGTGTGTGAGAGGGTCTGTCAGTGCTAGCATAGGACTACAAAATGTCAATCCTTACAAAAGCCTCCAATTTACATACTTTCTTTGACTGCAGCTGTATAATTGCTTTGAAGAAGCTTAAATCAAGCTATGCGATAGTCATTCAGGAAAAGAAAATGCAAGCCCCCCCCCCCCCCCCCCAGCTACAGATAGGGTTGCTACCTTTCATTGTGGCTAAAACCGGAGTAAGGCCACACCCCTTGCAACACCCATAATCCCACCCATTCCTGCCCCCTCTCCTGCCCACACTCCACCCATTTTGTAACATAGCTATGACATCAGTAGACAGGAACAGCCTCTTTTTTCATTCCTGATGCCTTCTTTCTGCCAATTTACTACACTTTTCTATAAAAAAGCACAGTACATCAGCCAATTTAACAAACTCTGATAGTCTGTTTCCTTTTTTGAAACCGAATACCAGAGTTTGCACAGTGTTTTTCAGACTACGGGAGAATCGATTTGATTTCTGGATAGTCCGGAAAAAAACAGATCGGTGGCAACCCTAGCTACAGAAGGTGCATAAGATGCCTGTGACTCAAATTGCTGCTATTGTACCTCAATAGACCAGGAAGACAGCATCACTTCCTTATGTCTAGCATGACTCATATAAAGGGGACTTGAAATGGATTCTGGGAATGGAACAAAAAGTACTAAAACAAGCTCATGTTAATATGGCAGGTCCCATGCTGACCATTTATAAGAAACATCTAGAGTGATTTTGATGCATTAAAATATCTCAGAAAAAAACAAAGGTACAATGAAAAAAACACATTTATTGAGTTCCAAGGTGGATTTTTCCTGTAAGATTGCACAGTAGACAAATAGAAGCTGAGGAAATCAAACCCTGGACCACAAAAAGCAGTTTATAGCATTAATTCTGTGCTCTAATTACCAGATGTTCTTTATCTGCACATGTATATTTTGGAAAAAAACTGTTATTCAAGTCATTTTCTTTGCTTTTTTTTAGGACTACACTGAGAGGATAAGGCCTATGGTCAGAGATGGCATATATTTTATGTATGAAGCTCTTCATGGTGGACAGAAAAAAATTCTAGTGGAGGGTGCCAATGCTGCACTGCTTGACATTGACTTTGGTAAGTTTGTGTCTCTGATTGATAAAAGTACTTCTTGAAGCTTTCATACCTGCTGTGACAGCATTTGTTCAGTCTGACTTTAAAATGCACATTCAGTATTTATTATATATATCAGGCAGTGTTTTGTTAGATTCAATTTATTTTTATTTAAATACATTTATTTCAGCAGCAGTTCTGCTTATTCATGTAGAATTTACAGCGGTATGCCAGTACATGTGATATAACATGCAGCAAAATATATTCTCCCAGCAAGCAGTCACTTTCAAGAATGGTTTAATGATAAGTCATTAATGCCTGTTATTGACCATATTTTGCTCTGTTTTCTTCTTTTGCCCTTTATCTGTGCAAAATCATTTACCTGAGTAGTATTATGTAATGCATCTAGTATTTTTCAAGTCACCTGCCTAGCAATATAGGGTTAGAATGTAGATCACTAATTTGATAGTGAAATAAACCTGTTAGGGAGGAGTTAATACTATATATGCAGTTATTTAATGCAAAAAATTGTATTGCAATGTGGATAACACAGCATATCACCTTAAAAATAAACTGCAGGTCTTCAGGTAGGGCCAGAGCACAGCAACAGGCATCCAAAGAAGAAAGCAAGATGATTACATGAAATTAACCTTATTATGTTATATTATATTATATTAACCTTTAATATGGTTAACCATAATTTACTTCTAGACAAACTAAAGGCCCATTCTCTCGATTCTCAAGCTATACAATGGTTTAGGTCTTATCTGGAAAATAGACAGCAAGCAGTGCTTTGGCATAACAATCTGTCTTCACTACTCCCAGTAAATATTGGTGTACCCCAAGGCTCTATCTTAGGTCCCCTACTCTTTTCTTTATTTATTAACAATCTTCACATGAACATACCTCAAGCCACCTGCATTCAATATGCAGACGACTCCACCTTAATCTGTAGAGCCAAGAATATAGCCTCTCTCCCACTGCCTCACCCAAACTGTTTTTCATAATGTTGAAAACTGGTTTATGCAACACTGGCTCCTCCTAACCCCCCCCCCCTCAAAAAACTACTGCTTTTTACTCCAAATCATAAATCACCTAATCCATTCTTTTCTGTAACCTCTAACAATGGTACCAACATAACCCCAGATACTACAATCCGTCTACTAGGTGTAACAACTGATAATCGTCTCAGCTATGATGACCACATCAACTCCACCATTAAGTCTGTTAACAAAAAACTTGGTACCCTCTATAGAATTAAACCCTTCCTTACCCCTTCTGCAAGGAAAACTATTGCCCAAACCCACCTCATTTCTACCCTTTTCTATGCCTCTGCTATATATACTAACCTATCCAAAAACAACCTCTCCAAACTTTCCACCTGTTATAATAGCATAGCTAGATTCATCACAAGCTCCCCCTTTAAAACTCACCACTGCCTTAACCTCAAACAACTTGGATGGCTAGAACTGCAAAACCATATACTCTGTCAACAATTGCTTATTACTCAAAAGATCCTGTACCACCCTAACAATACCCCTATCCTCACTAATATAATTACACCATATAAAAATCTAGCTACACTAATCTCTGCTAATAAGCTCCTAGTTTCCTCGATTAAATCTAACAACAAAACTGGTGACTCACTTTTCTCAAACACAGCAGGTAAAAACTGGAATCAGCTTCCTTCTGAATTATCAACCCTTGCTTCTACTTCTCTATTTAAAAAACATGTTGAAGAACATCTGAAAAATCATTGGCTTTGTCCATGTGCTAACCCAGACTGATATATTTTTCCCCTTCCTGCTCTTACCCCTATCCCTACTCCTCTAACCTATGCCTCCAAATCTAGTTACTACTCTTTTCTTTGTACTATGAGGATAAAATGTAAGTTCTTTCTCTCTTAACTGAGTCTTGTTCATACCTTCTAGTGTGTTTTGTATAATTGTTTAGTATAACTTTTACTAAAATTGTTATAGTTTATAATGTTATTATTATAATTTTTCTTTTGATCAATGCTACCTCTGTATTGTGATTTTCAATGTCTTTTATATATTGTTAATTTTGTCACTGTTCATGCTTGGAGCTTTTCTCCCCGGGCCTCTACTGAAAAATGGACATATATCCAGTTAGACTTGCCCGTTCAACAAATGTAAAATAAAATAAATAATAAATAAATAAATATGTAAAAATTACATGACAACAAAGAAATGATGATGCAAGCATAATATATTAAGTATAATAAAATTCCTTCTGCCTTTAAGGAAGCTAGTTTCTTCTTGCTCATGTACAGTTACATTACTCTTTCATTTCTTTTAAATTCTGCATTTGTTAGAAAATTCTCTTAAGTAGCATGTTGTAGCATTCTTGCTTCATTTTCTAAAGTTTGCCGGATTTAAGTGGAGCCCTACATTTTAGCTTCTGTTTTTTTTTACTTGCAAAAATAAAAAATAAAAATCTTGAACTGCTGATTAAGTCTTCTTTCAAATAATATCCATTCTGGTATTATGGGAAGCCGTAATCTGTCACCTCTTTAGAATTCTAACAAATGTTACAAACTGCAGAACAAATGAATAACCAGACAAGAACTTTTGTTTCCTTCAGTTTTCAGTCAGTTATTATTCTACCAAATCTAATCCAAAATATATCCTATACATTTGCCTTCCAAGATGGGATAAGGTGATAGAATTTGTTTTAGGGGTTCATATATGAGTTTATATCTTATGGCTGAAATCCATTCCCTGGAATTCAGAAAGGCTTACCATGATGCAAAAGACTTATCTCTGAAGGTTTCTACATTGCACTAAGCCTTTCTAATTCACATACCACACTACTGTTGAGGTTTTCTCTTCATGGGGAAAGAGAGAGGTCTTGCAGTCAAAATAAATGCTAATGTAGCAGTCTAGGGGAGAGGCTAATGCTAATTAGCTATATGCTCCTTCCCAGAAATGTTCACAGCTCCTGATTAGTTACTGTGTGCATGGGTGTGCATGAGTGACTGAACATGTGTGTGGGTATGTGTGTCTATGTGCACCTGTGTGTTTGCGTACATGAATGTATGTGTATGTGAGTGTGTATATTTGTGTGTGGGGGAGGGGTGCCCTTGCTAACATAATGCATGGGCTGCTAGGGAGAACATGAGTACAGTCAGGAGTGGCAGCACGCTGTTCGCTTGAGGAACATTGTAGTGAGCTGGGAATTAGATCTTTCTCATTATAAGTATTACATGTCTATGAATCAGAAACTCCCTCTGTCATGCTATCTGACCAACCCACTTTGGACAATTAGCAAGGTTAGGGAAACATTTTGTAAATCCCTGTATCCCTTCCTAAATATCCATGCATCTCATTTTTATGAAGCTGCAGTTACTAACACTGAATGCTGATTATGATATTTTTTAACCATGGAGAAGGGCTGGCATGTCATAGAATAATGTACCAAAGCCCTTTGTGATTTACAGACAAAGGTAAACGATGAGGTATGATATATGTAGACTTATACCACTGTGTAACCTTAGTACTTCATGTACAGAGTATACATCCTAAAAGCCCCCCCAAAAAAATTGTACATGATTCACAAACCAGCATCATCTGTATATGAGCTAGTCCCAGTGGAGTAACCTATAAGACTCCAGGAGTATACATACATGCAGGTCTATGGGACTCCAGTTATATACATGCAGGACTATAGGACTCCAGTTGTATACATTCATGCAGATGATGTTGCCGTTATCAGCACAGTGATCCAGTTCCCTACTGATATGTTTCTCAGCACACAAAGAAATGCAGGATATTGGTGTTGCAATGAAAAAAAGCTCATTAGCACAGTAGGAAAAACTTGACCAATAAGTGCAGACTGCACTGCTATCACAACATCACAGTCCCCACCTCCACACAGTGATGCTACCATGAGATCACAGTGCCCACCTCCATACAGTGGTGCTACCATGACACAGTGCCCACCTCTACACAGTGATCCCACCTCAACATCACACTGCCCACCTCCACACAGTGATGCTATCATGACATCACATTGCCCAGCTCCAGACAGTGATGCTACTACAACATCACAATCCCCACCTCCCCACAGTGATGCTACCATGACATCATAGTGCCCAACTCCACACAGTGATGCTACCACAACATCACAGTCCCCACCTCCATACAGTGATGCTACCATGACACCACAGTGCCCCACTCCACACAGTGATGCTACCAGAACATCTCAGTCCACACCTTCACACAGTGATGCTACCACGACATCACAGTCCCCACCTCCACACAATGATGCTACCATGACATCACATTGCCCAATTCCACACAGTGATGGTACCGCAGCATCACAGTCCCCACCTTCACACAGTAATGCTACCACGATATCACAGTCCTCACCTCCACACAGTGATGCTATCTCCATGTCACAGTTCCCGCCTCCACACAGTGATGCTACTACATCACAGTCCCCACCTACACACAGTGATGCAGCCAAATGTCCACCAGTTGTCAGCAGCTACTATACTTGATCCATTAATTTATGTATTTTGCTAATGATTGTGACTGTTTCTCCCTGATCATGGCAACTCGGATCAAAAATTTTATGAACCAGCCCTTGTCATGACTGTAGAGATCCACAAACATTAATAACTCTTCCCCAGCCATAGAGGTATACGCAATTTAAGTAAGGAACTAGGCTGAGGAGCAGGGGGTTTGGTCTGTGTGGGGGGAGGCTGTTTGTCTGTAGGAAGGTCCTTGTCTGACTGAGAGTCAGTCTATCAGACTGTGTGTCTGAAAGTCAGTCTGTCAGAATGTGTGTTTGTCTGTGTGTGTGTGTGTGTGTGTGTGTGTGTGTGTGTGTGTGTGTGTGTGTGTGTGTGTGTGTGTGTGTGTGTGTGTGTGTGTGTTTTTGACTGTCAGTGAGTCAGTCTGTCAAAGTCTGTGTGTGTGCGTGCATGTGTGTGTGTGTGTGTGTGTGTGTGTGTGTGTGTGTGTGTGTGTGTGTGTGTGTGTGTGTGTGTGTGTGTGTGTGTGTGCGTGTGTGCTTGTGTGTGAAGCTGTATCCCTGTGTTAGTATAAGTTAAGGGGACCATATTCTACAAGGGGATTCAGGTGTTGTATTTCTGCACTGACTGTTTCCTGCAGTTCACTAGCTGGTCCCAATGTGCATTGGTATGGCAAAAGTATTATTCATCTTTATGAATTGCAGTAGCTCCATAACTCCATGCCGTGGATCACACATATATTAGGCAGCCCTTTTACATTATGCTTATGAATATTGCAGCCTGTCTGCAACAACTAACATTTGGCATCCTTAATATGCATTATGCTTGAACTAGCAAGGAAATTCTTTCCATCTGCAGCTTTGATTAGTGAAAAAATGTCTTAAGGATCAGAGAATAAATTACCTTTGTTATACTGTTATAGTGGCTCTTACTTTATTGGAACCAGGCAGTTGCCAGGATTATAATTCATACAGGGCACTAAATAGCTCACTGCCAGCAGAATCCCTACCTCCCACTTAGAGGAAGAGGCTGGTCTCCTTTTAGTTACTCCTTATAGGTAATGAAAAAAAAAATAATGCATTCTTTCATTGGGAGTCCACTGCATAACAATTTGAGACTTGTAGAATGAAAATCTGTGTAGCTCCAAAAGAAAGCCTTTTGCTATTAATCTGGTCACCAGTTAGTAGGCCTTCAGTGACACCTCTCCTCACCTCCAAACTACAAAAATGGTACCGCGTTGATCTTTAGAAATTTTTCTAACATATTTACAGCTGTTCAAGACAATAGTCTTTGCACAATCATTTTGTAGTCTCCTGATATAGGTATAAAACTCTTTAAATAAATATATCTAGATACCTAGCAAACTGTAATTCTAGAATAAGTTGTTCTACATAATAATGCCAAATACCTCATGAAAACTGCAAATGCAGAGTCATTCCTATTGCTAATTTTTAATTCTTTGTATTATTTTTTTCTTAGGTAGATAGCAAATGTTAGAGGTGTGATGGGGAAGAAAGAGGTGACTGGGAACATATGTTTTGGGAGTGTAATGAGTTAGCAGACTTCTAAAATTCCCCACAGAGTACTTTGTCAGAAGTACTGGGTGAGCAAATAATTAAGGAAACTATTTTTGAACTGGGATAAAGGATTTCAATTGCCTAGAGACAGTAAAACCTGTTAAGTTTAATTCTGGTGGATGCCGAAAAACAATTACTAGAAAATTGAAATCAAAGTCTGGACCAACTATATTTAAACTATTAAATATTGTAACAGAGATAAAAGAACTGGAAGGGGATATTTTGGAAAAGGGCAGGAACAAATTACATAGAAAAAAACGGAAATTTTGGGAACAATATATGCAGAATGTTTTGGAGGTGGAGAGAGATTTAAGGGAAGACAGATGCTGAGCAATTTATGTAATGTATTGGTGGTAGTTATGCAAAAAATGTATGTAATGTATGTTTGTAACTGGGAACATGTTAATATAACTCGTTTTCTTTGATATAAATGTATGTTTGCTTATGTCTTATGTGATAGATAATTCAATAAAGATGTTAAAAAATACATTTTTATGAAGCCATGAGAATACAACAATGGAAAAGAGAAAATAAATGAAAATGTAAAACCTCATACCTAGCAATACTGAAAGCAAGTTAATCGAGTTGTATGGTGTTCATTTACTCTAGCAAATTGCCCATGAATACATCACTGCAATTTCAATGGAAATATGTCATGCTTTAATATTACAAAATGTGACTCTTTTATCTTACAATTTGTACTGCAAATTAAATGTATCTTTATTTTTCTAGGCACATACCCCTTTGTGACATCTTCAAACTGTACTGTGGGTGGTGTCTGTACAGGACTTGGTATTCCTCCACAAAATATTGGAGAGGTATATGGAGTAGTAAAGGCATACACCACCAGGGTGGGCATTGGAGCTTTCCCCACAGAGCAAAAAAATGTAAGTACTTGCTCACCTGACACTGTTATAACCTGGATATAAACTCCATCATTATTTGCATTATAAAGATATGGATGACTTCATTTATTCATTGTGCATCCCTGAACAGTTTCTCAAAATGATGTGACATTTCCACTAACAAAAGCCTGTGTCCTGGATTGAGAAAATTAATTTAGCAGTTTGATATTTGGTTTTACCAACCTGCCTGCCTAATATTGACTTACTCTGCTTAATTTAAAAAGACTCAGAATTTTTTGAGTATTTAACAATTGCTGAGCTATTACATGGCAACCTAACACAACCCTGCCTCATCAAGCCTCATGCTCATCTGGTTTTGCTCAGGAATATAAAATAAAAGTTTTAACTATTACAATATTACTTGCATTTCTTCTAAAGAAATGCATTGTTTGTAAAGACATTGTGAAGTGTGTATTTTTTTATTTTATGAAGTTTTAATAAATCTTCAGAATTACAATTACATCAGCAAGATAAATTAACTTTCACTTTAAACACTCATCTCTCCTGGATTGAATCCAAAGTGTTAGCAAATTAATCTAAATAGGCACAAATTCATTCTAAATTACTTGCAAGAGTCATATAGTACAGAAACCTCCTAGGTTTATAAAATCATTAAAAAGTGATACTCATATTGTTAGTTTCACCCAAGGTATTGTACACATTTTAGAAAATAGTTTCAGTATTTATGATCGCAGTTTTCAAGTGCCACCTAATGACACTGACTTATAATTAAATTACTTACAGTTTTCGATGATCCCAGATACATCTGGTAGCAAACTTAGTCACATATTACTGAAAAAATACTCCAATTAGATATAACATTTTTAAAGAAAAAATAAAGCACTTGGCCCAGTTGGTTTTGTATCATAATTCTGTAAGTGATATATGAATACAATTAATAAAAGTTTGGTAAAATTACTTGTCTCGATTGAACATAGAGGTATATTTGAATAGCTAAATTAGTCTAGAACTGTAATTATTTATAAATTACATATGGATCCTCTAGATCTCCATAATTCTAGATCCATTTATTTAATTAACTTAGAACTGAAATTATTTGCAGCTGTTTTGGCAAACAAGTTTAAACATATCATGGCATACATGATCTCCTCATATCTGTCAGGATTTACAAAGTCTAGTGAGTACATCAACACTTATACTAGACTCATTTCTACTTCTCAGAAATCTAGCTTCATGGCATAGAGGGATGTATAAAAACACACTCCTGTTTCAGGATAGTAAAAAGGATCCAAGTCAGTCACTTAAAAATCCTTTATTACAGAAGTTAAGCTCTTTCATTCCACCTTTTATAGAACTTCATCTGAACTAACAATCATAAGTAAAAAAATTATATATATATATATATATATATATATATATATATATATATATATATATATATATATATATATCTACCTTTAAAAATCATGTGAAATGATCACATGATTCAAAATTCAATCACATGATAACTTGATGAATCAGGTAAATAAAATAAAATAAATAACATCAATCATGAAATAAAATGGAGACACATTTAAAAAACTCAAAATGTCTTAATCTTAAAACTGGCTTCAAGGAGCATGTTTCATTTAATCCAGGAAATATTGTGGCATTGAGCCAAAGTTGCTATTTGAGTTCTCTCAAATTTAAATTCTCATCTTTAATTTGGCTCTGAGGGTGATTTTTGAACCTGATAAATTATCATAAAACTAAATTTATGACTATTCAATTCCATTATATGTTTACTGAAAGCATTGATTGATTTTTCTTTTTTCTTTTTAATGTCCAGAATGTGTTCGTAAACATGCTCTCTAAACGTTTGTAAGGTTTTTCTCATGTAAAATGTGGGGCAAAATCTGCATTGTGCTAAATAAACAATATTCTTTGTGGCACAATTAGAACGTCCATATACATTATATGTTTTCCCCTTGTATAGAAAACTAAGCTACACATAGAGTATATGTACATTGGGAACATGAACTACATTTATTCATTCCATTCCTATTGGTTTCAACCTTTCTTATAGTTTTTTTTTATGTTCTAACAAATATTTAAAAGATTTGCCCTTTTTATTAGTGAAATATGGTTTTGTCCCCAATTTATCAGTTAAACAATGATCTACCAAAATTACTTTCCCGTTCTTGTTGATACAGTCTAAGATAGCATTGCTATCTAAGGAATAGCTGGAAGTAAAAGCGATCCTATTAGTATCAACTTGTTTCTAATTTCATTTAAAAATTCAACTGGATAGCCTCTAGCATAAAACATTGCCATCAGTTTATCACTTGCAACATGAAAAACATCAGTTTCAGAATCCATTCTAGCCAGCTGCACCAGCTGTCCTTTAACAACACTTTTTTCTGATGTCAGGGATGACATCTTGAAAAATGGTAAGAATCTGAAAATGTTTGCTTACAGTAAATGTTGGAAATAAATCTTTTGGTAACAGTGTCCTTTCTAATTTCTATATCCAAGATATAACCCGATAATCACAACAATAAGAAAATGACAAACTCCATCATGTTATTAATATAAACTAAAAATTCCTGGAGTTTATCCAAAGTATCAATCCATAAAAGGACTATTATCATCCAGGAATGTATATAGGGACCAAAAGTTTGATATTAGACATACATTGTGGCAGGAAATCAACAAGCACATAATTTATTTTACAAATACTGAACTAGAAATAGGAATTGTCTTAAACTTCCTTCTTCAGATTCTACAAGATGGCTCTTATCCATCAAGCTGAGATGCTCAGTTCTACATTGTTCACTTCTTCTTGCAGCAGTTTGGTTTTGCTGTGTATATTTTCTGTTCATGTTTGCTGTCCTGGAACTGTATTTTTCTAATAGTCACAAATACAGTGTATCATCTACTACACCCAAAGAAATACTAATTGTTTTTTTTTTCTTTTTTTTTTCCACTTATTGTTGTATTGTGTCTCTTGATAGAGCACTGTTTCCTCTCCTCAGTTTCTGCTTTATCAGCTCTCATCACTGGGTAATTACTAGAACCACACTAATTTCAGCTTTTTTGGCTTTCCAATAGGAAATTACAAATTTAAGAAGCCATCCCTTAGTAGCTCAGCCATTCCAAAAGCTCACCCTGTTTTGATGGCTATTCAGTAAGTAGCTGAACTTTTTATTCAGGTTGTGATCATGGTCAGTAAGTGACAGCTCTACAACATTAAGTTGGCTCAATGCAGTCCAATGACCACACATTTCTGTGAATTTATTGTATTAAGGATATAGCCCTTTTCTCCATGACACAATGACTTCAGAGTTGAATATATTAGATCAGGGTGTATGGACATCTCCCTTTTGGGGGTATAGGATCCTGTGTCCCCAAAGAATGCAATATTATTTTTATTTTATGTTAAACACTGAACTAGCATTTCACTGATTCATGTTCCTTGGAATGTCATTAATTTAATTTAATTTAATTTAATCAGTTGGTAATAAATATTTTATTAGCCATCTGATGTTGCAAAATTTTCGTAACTACATTTTCTCCTTGATTTTATTGCTGTTGTGCAAAAGTCCACTTTCACTGATATAAAACTAGTAACATTTGCTGAGTGTTGAATGAAATTATCTGCTTTAATATAACATTAAATATCTTATATTTGCCAAGGCATAAAATACGTTTTTCCAGTATATACAGTCTCAATAAATGTAAAAAGATACATAAAAATAATTGTTGGAATGATTACTGTTCTTCTTATTTAAAGATCTGTTTTTATTTGGTTATTTATATATTTCTGTTTGCCAGGGGTGGAAGATTTTTTGCGCTGCCACCCTTTCTATGAAGTGGTATCATCTCTCTTGTTTCTTCCATACTTTTTCCCAGGAATTTCTTTAATCAGCCATACCAACTTACTGTCTTTCCCTATAACATGGATATAGTGAGGTGTGCTGTGTATGTTATGGCGTCCATCCATCCAATAGTGTTGAGTCATATCTGACAACTATAGTGACCTCATTCACAGCCATTGACATTAATAAAATTTATTAGGCATATAAAAAACAATAATAGTTTGCCAGGCCTTTCATCTGCATTACACACATGCACTGTACACACTTAAGAATAATTAGAAGTCAACAATCCACCTTGGGAGTACACTGTTTAAAATTAATTTATTTTGTACAGACAAATGTGCTAAAATTTAAACTTGTTTAAAAATCAGCATATTTGTCGTAATTTGTGGTTATATATTAATTTTAAGTGTTATTTTTTTCTTTTGTGGTATTGAAAGGTATATGGTCTAGAAACATGCTGCTCCTGTACTCTGAGGGAATAACCTTTTGAAGAAGAGGACCTACATTCTGGAAGTTGGTATACATTTCCTAAAATGTCAGCTATGCCACTCTCCGAAAGAGCTAGAGCAAAGCAAATCACTGTCTTCATTATTAGATACTCTATTACTTTGCCACCTATAGTTATATTTTATATATATATATATATATATATATATATATATATATATGTGTGTATGTGTGTGTGTGTGTGTGTGTGTGTGTGTGTGTATATGCACATATAATGAAGAGTCAACAGTGAGTTTGTTCAAAACACAAAATATCGAACAAACTCATCTGTGATTACCATTTATTGCCACCAAAATCATCTAAAAACAAGTAGTTCAAATGTAAATCAATAGATTACGTTTGGGATTACCGAGCATAAACCAAAAAACGACTTTTGTGTACGAGGGTTTGTCCCCCCCCCCACACACACACACACACACACACACATATCCCCAAAACTAAATATACTAACTCCAGGATTGCACAACATTGAAGGGGAAAACCTTTGAATTATGTAACAGCTGATTTGATGAATTTCAACCGTTATATAATTCAACCAACTATACCATCAATGAAAAACACCAACATTTCAGCATGTGATGAAATACGTGCAGCAATAAATCATATAACACATGCACATATATATATATATATATATATACATCTACATACAAACATGCATAAATATAATGAATGTGATTAACATTCATATGTAGTATGTGATTTATATATACATACTATAGTGATATATTTAATATATTTCATATGGTTCTGTCATGTGGTTTGCAAACTTTCTGCAAAGTTTTAAAAACTACTGCACAACATTTATGTAAGTAACTATATGAAATAATCAGTAGCATAAAGCCAGAAACTGTTACAGAACATCTGAATAACTAATGCTTATTAAAACAGAGTATTAAATAAAACTTTGTTGAAGACCTTCCCACTCTGATGTTCTGAAGATTTATTTTTCCCATCACATGCAAAGGAACTGTACATCATTTTTGTAAATCTAGTTGGTTAATCGTTAGCTTCTTATCTTTATCAGCAACAAGTGTGATGTTGTACCCTGTTGTATACATTTTCATGAGTAAAATTTTAAATTTATTTTAACAGGACATTGGCGATCTTCTTCAGTCTCGAGGTCATGAAGTGGGAGTAACTACAGGCAGAAAAAGGCGATGTGGGTGGTTAGATCTTGTCATCCTGAGATATGCTAACATGATTAATGGATTCACAGCGTGAGTTACTTATTATTTTTTTGTTTGGTTGTTTTTTTCCTTCTGCTTTATTAAGATGTGATTGAAATTTGCAACTCTTAAGTACCCTTTCCTTTTATCAGTTCTCTGCTTAACCTAATATTTTTAATATCAATTATTTTCTCTTTCATTGCATCCTTTGCCTCCCCATGTATTTGACTCGTTTTTTGTTTTTTTTTTTTTTTTTTTTTTTTTTGCCTGCAAGCTGAAGTTCATACAGGACTGACTAGGGAGTCTCTACATGTCTACCTGAAGTACATCTAGATGAGTTCTTGACAAGAGTACCAACACAGGAAGTAAGGGAATTTATATTAAGAAATAAAGGAGTGTTTTCAGAAATCCTAGGCAGAACTAAACTGGTAGAACAGAGTCAGCACCTGGAATGAAGATTAGACTAAGATCTTATAGAGAACCAGAGTCACAAATGCATTTTGCAACTGAAAATGGTTCATAAATGCTCAGACTAGACATCAGAGAAGAATCTAAGTGTAACTGAAGCAGCTCAGTACTGCTAGTTCGTAAACTTGATGGCAGTGTTGATTCTGTAATAACTGTGGGAAACCAAGGTTGATATTTGTTCCATGCCCAGAACTGAAAAGCCTGATAAAAAAACTAGGAAAGATCAGATACCTGGCAACCCTAGGTTTGAATAAGGGGTACTAGAGGATATCTTTTACCTATCTGCCAAAAGGAAAACAGATTTTCTAACCCTTGATTGATTATTTTTATAGGGTCCTAGGTAAGTACTAGTCTATTTGTCTTGTAGGCCATTTTAAACTTAGTCAGAGTGAAACCCTGTACCTTGCATCTGTGAGGTAAATACCTTAATCATTATGCTAGCCCCCACCCTCCACTAAACATCTTCACCATTATTCCAGTCCCTAATCCCTGTACACAGTGTTACCATTTGACCTACATGGAGCCCCATCTACCTTTCAAAAGCAGATGAATAAAATCCTGAAGTCTCACTCCCACTATGTTATGCTATGCTATGGCATACCTGGATGACGTGATCATTCATGTAGAGGATTGGGGGTCTCACCAAATGTATAGTCTGTGCTAGAATTTATAAGGCAGACAGACTTGACAATGGATGCTAAGAAAAGTAAATTGGGCTTGATGGAAGCTTTTTTGGATTACTAAAGAACATTTGTGCTTAATTTTGTGATTCTTGCTTGCCCTATCACACATCTCACAAAAGAACAAGTCCTTGTCAAAGAGCAGCGGTTTTAATAAGAAGTTTTCCCTATACACCAAGACATCTAGGGAAGGTGTATGGGAGTCTTTCGTGGTGAGGAACATCCTATGTGCTATATCATAAGGAAGCTAAGTAATGCAGAAAGAAGATACTTAGCAATTAAAAGACAATGTCTAACAATAAAGTAGGCCTTTCTGTGCCCTGACGTATTAATTGTTAGGGAGACACTTTAATTTGGCAACAGATAATTTCCCACTATAATTGTTAAGTAGGCCATCTGATTGTAATATGAAGTAGTGCCACAAGGCATGTTCCTCCAGTCCTTTCAATATGCAGTAAACCACAGGCCTAGCCTAGCCTTCCAAAGTGGCAGTGGGTTTTCAAGGGCCTACAACCCACTGTTGAGAGGCCAAAATCCCTGTTTTTTACTGCGTGGGGGAAGTTGTGACATGCTGAGTGAAGAAAATATGTAAGGTGCTTTTTAATGTGTTGCAGTATGAAGCGTGGGAAAGTTCCCACAATAGTTAGGGAAAAAACTCTGTATTAATCAGCTTAACAAGATACTAATTGCCAGATATGTTGATATAAAAGGAAGAAGCCTGGAGAGAGAGCTAGACTCAAGAAGTTTGTCTCTAAACTGGAGGTTTAGAGTAGGTGAACTGAGCTTGCCCAGGAAACCTGTAAGAATGGAGAATTAGAGCCTAGTTAGGGATAACACGTACAAACCACCTAATACATTTGAGCAATAAATAATACATTCATGAAGAACCAGTATGCAGAGTAAAATTATGATGGTGATGATTTCTTTATAAATAGTTTATTAAACATAAAATAATTATTATTTAATAACATGTCCAAAAGAAGAGAACAGTAATTGATATCCTTCTCATCCAATTTTGAAAATTTATTTAAATAATTCCTGACACATTCAATACCCAAATCATGTGGAATACACATAAAAAGAGAACAAATATCAATGGTAAGAAAATTATTACTATGACTACAACATTTTTAACTTTTCTGATAATTTATTTCTTCTCCACAACTGGAAGCTTTGAAAAAAAGGTTTAAATTTAATTCCCACTAGGTGGGAGGATGTTAGTAGGACATTGTTGTGTTTGAAGGAATTCACTTGTAAGTTAAATCTTAGTTTTTTACTTAGAGATGTTAATTTTTCTAAGAAGGTATTTCTTAAACCTTCTATTTATAACCTTACACTGTCCAACACGCTCATTGTGTTTGAACAGTTATGTGAAAAAGATATTAGAAATGTTTTAAATAAAAAGACTAAGTCCAGGTAGTTTACCTTAATGAATGTGAGATGGCAGCTCTGAAAGCGCTACACTCTATGCAAGACAATAGATTCATGAAGGCCGATAAAGGCGGGGGTCTTGTTATAATGGATAAAGAAAAATATATTCAGGCAATGGAAATGATCTTAAACAATATTAATGTATATTCTAAGGCGTCTGTAAAAGAGGTTTACAGTTGTTATAAAAACATACACAATTGTTCATATGATAGTCTGATGGATGGTTCTGTTGATATTGATATGTATAATTTTTTTGCTTATTGAAAAATCATTGCTGTCATCTAAGACAGAATATATGTGTGTGAATGAGAGGGAGGCTAGAGGAATGGTGAGGATGCAGGGAGTAGAGGTGGTGAAGGTGGATGAGATTAAATACTTGGATCAGTTGTTCAGAGTAATGGTGAGTGTGGAAGAGAGGTGAAGAAGAGAGTACAGGCAGGATGGAGTGGGTGGAGAAGAGTGTCAGGAGTGATTTGTGACAGACGAGTACCAGTAAGAGTGAAAGGGAAGGTCTACAATAGGGTAGTGAGACCAGCTATGATATATGGGTTGGAGACAGTGGCATTGACAAAAAGGCAGGAGTTAGAGCTGGATGTGGCAGAGTTAAAGATGTTAAGATTGGCACTGAGTGTGATGAGGGTGGACAGGATTAGGAATAAGTATATTAGAGGGTCAGCCCAGGTTGGAAGGTTTGGAGACAAAGCCAGAGAGGCAAGATTACATTGGTTTGGACATGTGCTGAGGAGGGATGCTGAGTATACTGGAAAAAATATGCTAAGGATGAAGCTACCAGGTAACAGGAAAAGAGGAAGGCCTAAGATAAGGTTTATGGATATGGTGAGAGAGGACATGCAGGTAGTTGCTGTGACAGAGCAAGATGCAGTGAAGGCTGAGGGAATCAAACTCTGGACTAAGAGTCCAGCAAGAATACAGCGAGAGTGTTTTGACTGAAGAGAAACTGAGTTGCTGGCATGGGTAAACATTTTGGGGTAAATACCAACTTAATAAATTTAGTTTATTAAGCAGGAATAAGCTAATAAAAAGTGTGAAGTGGAACATATTTGAAAAGCTATGAAGGGTGAAAAACATGAAGTTCAATAGTTATGCCAGATGTAGAAAAATCCACATTAAGATGGGAGATTGAGTCTGAAGGGGTGTGAGAACAGGAATTAATGTTTATTTATGGAAGTTGTCAGAAAGTATAAAGGAAAGAATATGAGGTGGGTGGGGTGTGGCCGCATACCTCTCAGCCTCTTAGAACAAGAAATCTGGACAAAGCCATAAGTACTGGGGGAACAAAGGCCCAAAAATGACACTTAAAATATTGCTCTTACAAACTTAGAAACTTGATAGAATAACAGGTTTTGTATCAGTATTAATTTTCCGAAGGGGATGAATTCTGAAACTTACATAACTATCATTATTTTTTGACTTCACTCAGTGATTTGCTAATGATTTGCCGGAAAACCATAATTTTAAGAGAGATGGACCAAAAATATGAGGCAAAGCCAGGGCATTCTGAGAAAGTCTGGACAGTTGAGAGGTATGGGTGTAGGAGCAAAACACAGCCACAGGAAGTCTCTGTAGTTCTAACAAAAAAAAAAAAAAAAACAAGCTAAATAAAAAGATGCATGTGATGGAGTAAAACCAATCAATAGCTAACAATGTCATTAAGTATCTCACTTAGCAAAGAGTTTTCCCTGTTAAAAAAGTAGTAATGAATTTCCTCATAAGGTCTTACGTTGGAATACCAACAAGCCCATAACTTGGGGGGGGTTTGTTACCAAAGTGTGTGTAAATTATTGTGACTAAACAGTACTTATCAAATTGTAGAATAAACAGTAAAGGATAAATAAAAGATTGAGAAGTATTTTGGTAAAACGTAGAAGTAATAGTATTAGAGAAAAACTAAATAGTATTCAGAAATGGCAGGAAGGCACAGCCGTTTAAAGCCAAGAAATGAACAGAGTAGAAAGTGAAGTCACTTACACAGACCCTACACTACACAACGCAAGAAGGTACAACACAATATTTGTTGTAATGCCTTTCAGTCTTCCAAGTAACTCCTACTTATTATCATGGAGAGCTGACTGATATTTTGTCTGAAGTTACTTCGCATGTTTTAAATAACAGATGAAGGAAGAACCTACCTGAACATACAAAAGTGAGTGAGCAGCAAGTATTTGGCAGTAACAGTACAAACCCTAAACAACTGTCTTACATTACAGGGATCACTGAAAAGCATGGGAATTTTCTGGTGTCTAGAGGTGTGATTCGGCTTAGTCAAGGCCTACAGCCTGGGACATTTTTAAGAAAACCTGTACTCAGAAAGGCTATCAAAGACTGTAGTACTGTTTAATGGAAAGTAATCAAAGGTACTGTGTTGTTTTCAAGCCAAGTGGACTATTCATTTTTATTTTCCTGTGACTTTACAAAAAACAAACATTTGCGTTATGGAAGTACACCCGGGAATGTCTCTAACCTTGGAATTTGTATAACTTGTTAAGTATGTAACCACTGCATATATTGTATCTGTAATCTTAACTGCTTATCTTGGAGCTTTTCTCCCCGGGCCTCTGCTGAAAGTGGACATGAATCCAGTCAGACTGTCCCGGTCAACAAATGTAAAATAAAATAAAATAAAATAAATAAATAAATAAAGTCTTGCTTGCAGTGTCACCTTATAAGTTATAGGTAGCCCTGTCTTCTCTTCCTATACTACACTACTAAGAACTATGTCAGAGATGTCAAAAGTAAGCTAATAAAGGTGGTTAAAGCTGCAGTTATTGCAGCTCGTAACTAGTCTGTGAAAGGGAGTGTAACTGAAGTTCAGTCGATTTAAAGAAACTGACTTCCCAAAGCATATCTTTTCATGCTCAGTAATATAAGCCATTGATATATGAGTGGGGGCAGCTTCTAAAGTCACATTTATATGACATGCAGGTAAAGTCACATTTATATGAGGAGCTGGTAATACAAGAGCCATCGGACTTAAGAACACAAAAGGGACAGGGTACGGAAAATCAAAAATAATCGCACAACAATCTTTCCTGAGAGTTTTCCAAATTAACCCATGACCTGTGCTTCCTACCTAAAATAAAAAAAAATGAAGTAATAGGTTAAATGAACCCTATTGAACTTATTTATTAGCCAATAAATAACAAATCACGGGACTGAAAAACAGAAAATAATCACTGTGTTTATGCTCACGAAAAATGGCTTTGCTGTTTAATCAACATAAAATAAAAGTAAGTTTTATTAAAAAAATAATAAAAAAGTCAAAAATCAAAAGGACTTGCTCTTTTACTGTCCACTCCCGAAGCATGTCTTAAAAAGTTGTATTTAGCAAAGTGATGGAAAAAAAAAAGAAAAGGAAATACCATTACGTGTGTGTGTGTGTGTGTGTGTGTGTGTGTGTGTGTGTGCGTGTGTGTGCGTGTGTGTGCGTGTGAGTGCGTGTGTGCGTGTGTGTGCGTGTGTGTGCGTGTGTGTGCGTGTGTGTGTGTGTGTGTGTGTGTGTGTGTGTGTGTGTGTGTGTGTGTGTGTGTGTGTGTGTGTGTGTGTGTGTGTGTGAATACTTACATAATTTATAGTTATTTCATTACATATGGTATAGCAACTTTGAAATGTTAGGCATAGGAATTATTTTACATCAAAAATATACAAACAAGTGTATACTCATAAAAAAATTGAAACATAATGTGTTACATATATCCTAGTGTAATGTCTTCCCTTGTAAGGTCAGTCCACAAAATAGTCTCCTTTGAAGTAAAAATAAAACCTGGACCCCCAGCTAAACCTGGAATATTCAGGAACTACTCTAAGGCTAACTTCCTGCTATTGAGTGATAACTTGGCAAAATTTCAAGCCCCTATAAACCCTGAGAACACTGCTGCCTTTGCAGAACTGTTCACAGAAACCCTATACAAGCATATTAATTGCTGCATAGAGCAGTACCCAGTAGGAAGAACTACAGAACCCACTCAAAAAAAAAGCCACACTGGTGAAATCACAAAATCAATAGGCTATATAACAGAAAGAAGAAAATCATGGCAAAAATTACGAGGTACAGAACCCAGCAGGATAAAAGCACTCTTGTCAAAGTAAACAAACAAACAACTGAGAGGACAAATAAAGTCTACCAAAGTCAAATTTGAGGTAAATTTGTCCTCCCAGGCCAAGGCCAACCACAAGGCATTCTTCAGCTATGTCCACAACCTCAAAGGCAATACATAATTTTGTGCAGAGCTCATTGTAAAAGGAGCCACCTATACTCTGCCAGAAGATATAGCAAACATACTGACCAACTTTACCATCTCTCCCCCTCAACCTTCCCTCGGGAAATACCATCAAATATAACTCCCCTGCTATAACTAGGGAAAAGGTCCTTAATGCTATCTCTAAGGCCAAGGACACTGCAACAGTGGGCACAGACAATATCCCAGGATGCCTTCTAAATGGCATGAAACATGACCTATCAGGCACTCTGGAATTGCCATTTAACTGTATCTTCCAAACAGGCTTTGTGCCTCATGAATGGAGAACAGCAACAGTCATCCCTCTACACAAAGGTGGGCCATCTACATACCCTGGAAACTAAAGACCCATAAGTCTTAGTAGTCTTATATGCAAAGCCATGGAAATGATCAATAATGATATTGTAAACCTCCAGAGACTGGACTCAACCCAGTTTGAATTCATCAAGGTCAAGTCATGCCTACTCAACCTGGTAGACTTCTTTGAGAAGGTCACCAAAGCCATGGATGAGGGGGAAAATGGTTCACACTGCCTATCTTAACCTGGCCAAGGCATTTGACACACTTGTACATTGCTGACAAACTCTGGAGGTTAGATACAAACTCATGTGTCACTCGGTGGATAGCCAACTGGCTCACAAGACAGGAACCAGGAAGTTAGAACTGGGGAGTCTACATCTAGAAAGAAGCCAGTCACAAGTGGAGTCCCTCGGGGATCAGTCCTTGGCCCGCTCCTTTTTGGCATTTACTTCTCTGAAGTCAAGGCCAATGTCAACAGTCTCTAGATGACTAAATTTGCAGATGATTGCAAATTAGGAGCTGTCATTGAATCCTAGAGCAACACAAATGTTCTCCAGGAAGGGCTGAAACAGACAAATAACTGGTGTCAGAGACATTGATTAAAACAAAATGCCAAGAAATGCATAACAGTATCCTTCGGGAAGTCATCCACCCTTGGTAACTATCTTAATGACAAAATACCCCTTAGAGTTGATCCAGTAATCAGGGACTTAGGGACACACGTAGATAGTAATCTATCCTTTGACCATCATGTGTCTACAGTAGTGAGGAAATCATTCTATGTTTATTTATTTATTTATTTATTTATTTACATTTGTTGACCGGAAGAGTCCGACTGGACACAGGTCCGTTTTCAGCGGAGGCCCGGGGAGAAAAGCTCCACATTAAGTATTATTTGCATTATACAGTTAAAAAACATAGCATTTAAATATAGACATTAGTCCAGTTAAGGGTGCAAGACAAGAAGAAAACAGATGTAAAACAGCTGTAGAACATAGTACAATTTTAAAATATGGTGACATATACTAAACATGGTTACAAATGTAGTTGAGATTCATCAGTGAACAACTGATACAATCTGTTTTTAAGGTACATAACAGCCATTAGCAGTTGTTGCTACAAGAAGTTAGTATTATGTGGTAGGTAGCCTCAGAACATGAGTAGCCAAGCTTGCTAAGAGTAGGTTGTTGATAGGGGGCTGAGAGAGGTAGTGGGTGGAGGGAGTGGATGGTATTAGAGGGAGGGGGGTTGCAAGGGCATATCTGGCAAGTTTTGAAGTGTGATTTTAGTAAGGATTTAAAGTGGGTGCAAGAAGTTACAGAGGTAATTGAGGATGGGAGGGAGTTCCAGAGTTTGGCTATAGTGCATGAGAATAATGCTTCTCCAGCAGAGTTAATGGCTCTTGTGATCTGTAGGAGGTTTTTGTGGCTGGATCTTAGTGGTCTCGTGGTTATGTAGGGTTGGAGTAGATTCTGGAGGGATGGGACTTGTAGTGGTTGGTTTATTAGTTTGTGGGTGAGTCTGAGTTGGTACCATTGAAGGAGGTGGAGGAGCTCTAGCCAGCCCAGTTCTGCTAGTGAGAGACAGTGGTGAGTATGGTAGGAAGCCCCTGTGACGAATTTGGCGATTTTGTTGTAGCAGGTTTTGAGCTTATTTAGATCGCATTGTCTAAAGTTAGTAAATATTGGAGAGGCGTAGCGTAGGGTAGAGATAAGATGAGAATTTGCTACCAAAATTTTAGCTGCTTTGGTAAGTAGTTGTTGATTTCTATATAATGCTCCTAGTTTTTTGTGCACTTTTTTAATGGTCATGGAAATGTGAATGTCAAAGTTCAGTTTATTGTCTATTTCTACTCCTAGTAATTTGGTGCGTTCTGTAGGATGGATGGTGGTGTTGTCTTTTGCTGTGATGTTAAAGTGAGAGCTGTCTAGGGTAAGTTTGGTGGGTTGGAAGATTAGTAATTTTGTTTTGTTTGGGTTGAGTATTAGTTGGGCATCGGATAACCAAGTTTCAATAGAAGAAAATGCCTCCTGTGTGACTTTTTGCAGTTCTGGTAGGGAGTGGGATGTGCAGATGATGGTTGAGTCATCTGCGTATTGTATGAGTGTGCCATGTGTTGTGGCTGAGGCTAGATTATTGGTGAAAATAGAGAAGAGTAGGGGTCCCAGGATGGACCCTTGGGGAACTCCTATGGAGACTGGTAGTTGGGGGAATAGGTTGTCCTTCCAAACAACTGCTTGTTGGCGGTCAGATAGGTAACTCTGAAACCAGTTGATGACTGGTTGAGAGAAGGATAGGTTATTGAGAAGAGAGATGAGTTGTTTGTGTGGGACCATGTCGAAAGCTTTAGAGAGGTCTAGGAAAGTAGCTGAGGAGAGATAACCTGCATTTTTATTTTGTAGGATAGTGTTAGAGAAAGACAGTAAGGCGGTGGTGGTGCTATGGTTAGGTCGGAAACCATGTTGTGTGTTGGAGAGGAGGTTGTTAGCAAGGAGTGATCTGAGACTTGAGAATGAATCCATCTCTCTAGTATTTTGGAGAGTGGCGAGGGAATAGCTATGGGGCGGTAATTGGTTAGATCTGTGGAGGGGCCTCCTTTGTGTAGGGGAATTATGTGTGAGACTTTCCATAGTGTAGGAACATAACTTTCTGACAGAGATCTGTTAATCAAGAGTGATACGGAGTAGGCTAGAGCATCAGCTGCAAGTTGAATGTATTCACCTGGGGGGTTGTCTGCTGCTAATCTGGTGATTTTAAGTTTAGTTAGTAGTTGTTTTATTTTGTGCAACTTATAAACAAAAGTATGGCATCTAGGTCCAAGGAAGTCATTGTTTCACTGTATTCAGCATTCATCAGACCTATCAGTGAGTGCAGTGCCCCCTTTCATATGTACATAACCAGGCATATCCCACAAATGGAACATCCACAGAGGTTCCTCACTAAAAGAGTACAGGGTTTATGTAATGTGTCCTATGCAGACTACCTCAAGGCCCTATATCTGTATTCTGTCTCCTATAGGCTGCTGAGGGAAGATCTATGTCTGGCATACAGGGCATTGTCAGACCTCACTCTGATGGATCTCCTGCATATCTGCAAAACAAGCGGCACCAGAATGACCAATTCAAAAGACTTAAACCTTGCCTGTGATATAATAGGACATTTTGGAGAGACAGCTATATGTCCCAGAGACTACCTGGTCTCTGGAACATGCTTCTCATCCATGTGAAACAGAGTCCCTCCTTAACCCAATTCAAGTGTAATTTGGACAATTGGATGGGGAACAGTAAATTCATCCCTGGCTTGGCACCTATCTCAAATGCACACAGGTAACCTTTAAATGGTTTATTTCCTAGGCTCCTGCTTGTAAATGTTTCATCTCCCAAGCCTCTGCTTACACTTATTAAGGGTACCAGAACTTGTCAGAGATTTGAGATACATGTCTAGGCTTAAAAAGGCCCTAGTGGTCATTAGCCTAGTAAACACCTATGAAACAATTTAACAAATAATCCATTATTTAAACAATAATGCCTGTCAGGGTGGGTGTTATAGGAGACATTATAGACTTTCCAGGGGGTGTATAGGCCTTCTTCATGTGCCATCAGGCCTCAGAACACCCCTGAGCTGTTTATTATTTTCCCAATAATGCCCACCTTTTCAGGTATTCTTGCTTGCTTATGCATTTCTTGGAATCTCTCACAGTTCAAAGACTTTTAATCCCTTTGGAATGACAAAATGCAGTACAAAGTTTACTTTCTGGCCATAACCTAGAATATTTAAAGCCCCAAGAAAAACAAATGTAAAGTAAAACAACAGTGCATTAAAACAAGAACAAAAAAGAAAAGAAAGAAAAAAGAAAACAAGCAGGAGGTTAATTAACACCTTTGCTTCCAGAGATTTTCTAAGCCAGGAAACCAGTTCCTGAGATCTTTTCTGCAAAATCCTCTGCTGGAAATACACCTCATTATATTTATACTATCTGATAAATAGTATGAGTTATGCAAAATGAAAAATCTGATATATTTTTGGTAGACACTGGTGTTCATATCAAAAGTCTGTCTGCAGATGCTGATTTTATGTTGCAGATTTATGAAAGAAAATTTGTATTTTGTTTGCCAAAGATAGTAGTGTTATGGTAAAACAAAAGGTTATATTTCTCTAAGTGTGGAGGATGGAGCCAAGATATCAGTCGTGGAATTGCACGCCTGTTCAAGATTTTTCCAATGATGTATGACAAGAGGGGATAGAGTACTACTGTTTTGTGATATTGCAGGATCTATGCAAGTTATGCATATATTTTCATAGTATTTCCAAACATGTTTACTCTACAGACCCATGCATATTAGATGGCAAGCATCATTTGTTTACCTGTAGGTCACACAGTTTTTATGCAACAAATGTGGTTATGAAACTATAGGTAATAGTCATAACTGCTTTGCCAAAACAGCTTTTATATCTCAGAATGTCTTTACATTGCCCACCATGTTTTAATTTCATTTTGAATAACACTCACTACTTGAATACACTACCCAAACATGACAGTGTCACACATTCCCTGGGATTCAGCAAGCAGCCGTGCAGGAATAAGTTATTCCTGCATGGCAGGGACGGTTCCTGTTCAGCACGGCATTGCACCATGCATATTTATGAAGACATGCTGCCATGCTCTAAAACAGACATGGTTCCATGTACAAGCGCAGGGGGTGTGTCTGAGAGCAGAGCTCTCACAATACACATACCTGCCGTACTCCGGAATTGACTTTCGACAATTAAAAATGAGCGAGAATGCTCGTAACACCCCCAACCCATCAGGAAAACAAAAAATATGTAGTCAAAGGAAAAAGGGACAATCGTCCCTACCAAGTATACCTCTCAACTGTACAGATTTTCACAGAATGCCAAGATGTTTGCCTCATATTTTTGGTGTGTTCCCCTAAAATGTGTAACTTTCTGGCAAATTGCTCAGGATTGAAGTCATTAAATAATGACAAAATATTTGAGTGTAAGACTCCACACATCCATCAGAAAATTCATGCTAATATAAAACCTATTATTCTATCACCTTTTTAAGTTTGTAAGAAAAATATTTAAAATCTGTCCCTATTTGTCCCCCCATCATTGTAGGCTTTGTCCAGATATTTTGCTCTAAGAGGTTGAGAGGTATGTTACCAAGCCAAAAATTTTTAGGATAACACAGGTAGCATAAGCACATAGTGCACACCTCCCAACCCATCAGAGTAAGGAATGTGGACAAAGCCAAAAGGGACAATTGTCCCACAAAGCAGTTGATAAAATAACAGGTTTAGCATTAGCAAGGATATTCTGAAGGGTATAGATAAAATAACACAACAAAACTTTTTTTTTTCATAAATGCGATAAAGATTAAGCATAGCTTCGTGGGTGTGCCAGTTGCTTAGCTACGCTTAGTCCAGCTTAAACAGCACAAGAAGTTAAATAGCAAGAGACAGCCAACATAAGTAGTATTGCAATAGTGTAGTGGTTAGAGCATATGCTTTGCAAGCAGGTATTCCTGGTTTGATCCCTACTGTAACCAATTCGCATTTTACATGTGAAAGCATTACATCAAATTTTTTTTAGTATTACCTACTAAATAACATATATTTGTGAACCGGAGTACTGCATTACGTCCAGGTATGAGGTGTCAGTTTAATAAAGTTGTGAAATCCCCATATAAACACAAGTGCTCCATACAGTATAGTCACACATGAGTAAATGTAATGAAAGCACATTGGGGGATGTCAGGGACAGTAAACAATTTTATAATATGTAATGAATGATGAATCAATGCCATACAGCAGATAGTCTATAAAATGAAAAATAAGCAATGTAAGCATTGCACAGCTCTGCTTACCAGGTGTAAGCATTGTGTAAATATGACTGCTAAGCAACGAGTAGCCCAGCTAAGTGGATTTGCCCTTTGGTAAGCAGTGCTGAACCTGTCCCTTTAAGCAATGCCAACCTTAGTTAAGCAGGTTTGCCCGTAGCTTAGCTTAGCTCAGCATATTCAAAACCATTCAATCATGGCAAAGGGCAGGAAATCGGCTGTATTTAAACACCACAGGTGGGAATACAGCTCATAACTGGTTACAGCTTCCCACTGTAGGCAGGATGGCAGGAGTTGGAGAGGGATTACTCTTCCGGGTGCAGCGCTGGGGCATACAGGAGTCCAAGGTCATGGTAGGACTCCTGGTAAAAAACCATGATGAGAGACTGCTACAAGGCAAGTACCAGGGCTCCCAATATAAAGCGGAAGCCTGGGAGCATCTCGCCTGTGATCTCACCAGTGCCACTGGTGTCCCTCAGACTGGTGAGCAGGTCAGGCACCACTATGCCGACTTGAAGCAGAGAAAGAGGGAGGTCTTGGACAAGTGGGTCCAAGAAGCAAGGCAGAGGGGTGATGTCCCAGCAGTATGTAAGTAGTCATACCATTACTGTTTACTAAAGTCCAGCATGTGTATGTGATGGATAGGTATGCTTAAATATGTCTCTATTTCCTTTATGGCTGCAGCTGAGCAGGCTGTGAATCAGGAAGCTCATGTAAGTAGGCTGCAAAGGCTGTGTCACGAGGCTGAGTAACAATCCTGCTTGTAGTAGTCATATCAAATAAATATAAAGTAGTAGAAAGTCATCTGGCAGTATAAAAACTGTTTTATGAGTTGTACTGAATAAACCAGACAATATGACAGTAATAGTCGCATATAGGTCATATTTAAGTAAAACTGTAGCTGCCTGGCAATAAAGCTCTAAATCCTGGACTGGTTGCATTTACTCTGGTATTGTATGGCATTTATTGTTGCATTCTCTGAATAGTAATGTTGTATTAACCACTGTTACAAACACTGTGCTACATAAAAAAATTGTCTAGGAATGTCTGTATAAGACTGTTGTAAGTACAAGATCAGATTGCACAACCAAGAGAGACTTAGACAGAAAACACTGAAAAGATAAACAGCAATATCCAAACAGCATACTCTACTGTGACTTAAATTGTTCAATTTTTAGCAGACACAGCTATGGTTTGAATCCCGGGAGTGGTAGTAAGCTGTATGCATAATCATACCTCTCAACTGTACAGATTTTTTTCAGAATGTCCAGATAATTGGCTCATATTTTCTGCCTGTTCCTCTGTCCCCCTGGCAAATCAGTGGGATGATCTCAGAATTGTAGTCATGAAATAATGACATACATTTGATTTTCAGACCTAAAAACCTTCAGAAAACATATATTAAAACAAATCCTGTTACTCATGCAACTCTGAAAGTTTATGACAGCAATATTCAAAACATGTCCCTATTTGTACCCCCATGTTGTCAAGCTTTGTCCAGAGTTTGTGCATTAAGAGATTGAGAGGTATGTGCATAATATTAACTTTGAATCTGGGAATATCTGTATAGAAACAGTCAGGTAGTGTTAACAAACATTCCCTCCACAGGTCTACCAGGTAAGAGCTGTAAGAATTTAGCTATAAGGCAGTTGAAGTATACACTGTGTACAAACATACCACTGCCAAAATCAAGGCCATAGGGTATTGTAATAATACCTGTACTTTAATGATTAGAGCAATGATCATTAAAGTTGTGAGTATTACAAGGATATACAAGTTGTTAATTGACATCTCCCCCACCCCACCATATCTGCAACAATAATCTAAATACACAAATCAGTGGGTATGCTTAAACTAAACCTACTGTTGGGACATATGTCCTATTGTTCAGTAAGTATTGAAATGTGTTTCTATTAATGTTCCATGTTAAAATGCTATCATTGGTGGCCTGTTGCTATCAGTGTAACCTGCATGCCATTGTAATGGCCACGGTGTTTCCATATATGCATGTGTTCTGCTTGCTCTGCAACTGTTTCAAATCTGGTGTTTTGGGTTAATGGGAATATCTATGCATGCTGTTATAACTAATCCTGGATTGTGTTGACTATTACTAACCCACATATGTTTTAAAACTGCAACACTGTAGCACATATGGGAAGGCCAGTCCCAGCGGACCCACCTCTCCCACCTCATCTGGCCGTGGCACCGAGCCCCAGCACACCTGAAACCCATCCCAGGACCTCCTCGTCTGCTGGTCCTGCACCACCTTTGGGTGGAACTGCCACAGGGGATGGGGCTTGTCCGCCCAGGAGCAGGTGCGGATAGGATCCTGTCACCTGAAGTCAAGTCTGGGGATTGGTGTGTAGCGAGCTCCAAAGGGAGTTTGGAGATCTGCTACGCCAGCTTGAGGGCCGCATGGTGCATTTAGAGGGTCAGCCTGCCCCTCCTGTTCAGCCGCCAGCACAGCCACCTTTGGGGCCGTGAAGGTGCAGTGGTGACTGCCCTTGGGTGGGGACCTCTGTCCCACTGTTTCCATTTGGGGGCTCATGGGCTTCCGATTTCAAAACACCCCTCCCATCCAAGGTGTTTACCTCCACGTATGTCATATACCACCCCTGTATACTGTCTTGTCTGTCTTGTCTGTCTTCCCACCCAACCTAGCTCCCCAAATATACCTACTATACTTCCCCAACATCCCACTCTCACCTTAAAAAAAGGGCAATCTGTTCCCCCAAAAAAATGTTGCCCCATACCTAGCTGTCCATTTTGCACACGTATCCACTGGACACATGTAATCTGGTCTTATTGGCTTCATAACACATTATTGTTATCTTCACTCCTCTGTCAGGGGTTTGAGTATTCAAATCTACCTCTAAATTCAGTACATATGCACAGCTGTTGCTGTAGAAGAAATAGACAGCTATGGACCTTCCCTACACCCATCTTGCACATCCCTAGCTACTTTCCCTATTGTTTTTCCCTCTGCATGCCACCTTTTTTCACCACTTTCCTATCACCCCTTTTTTCTTTTCTTTTAAAGAAATTAGCATGGGGGTAAGCAGGAGTAAGCACTTTTAAGGAGTAGTAAGTGGTTTTAAGCCTGTTTGCATGGTGGCAAGCGATAGCTAAACAGATTAAGCACTGTCAGGCTAACTGTCTGTTAGCATATTTAACCAGAAGTTAGCATTGCTTACCATCACGCAAACCTGCTTACAACCTCTTAAAAGTGCCTTAATCACTTTATATCCAACAGCCCTCTTTCTGCCCAGCAACAAAGTAATTATCCCTTGCAAATCTCGAACCAAGGACCCTGCACAACATAGCCACAGTGATTTGCCACTAAGCCATTACAGAAATGTCATGTTTTTCTCAAACATATCATGCAGCACAGTCATTCAACAGCAGGGAAAATGTATTTATATATGTAGATGTATGTATGTATATCTACATATATATATATATATATATATACAGATATAATATATATATGTATATGTGTAGACATACATGTATATTATATATATCATTGTTAATGGGAGTGAATCTCTAACATATCATGCAGAACAGTCAGACTACCATAGGGAATGTACAATGTGGAAGCGATAAACATTTCAATGATACATATGCACACACACACACACACATATATATATATATATATATATATATATATATATATATATATCTATATATATATACATATACATATACATATATATATATATATATATATATATATATATATATACACACACACACACACACACACACACACACACACACACACATATATATATATATATATATATATATATATATGTATATACACATACATACACATATAAGTATATAACTACTTATAGATATGTCTAAAAAGAGTATATATAGCGGGTGCACAGTATATCAAGCAGCCATTATTCCTACAGTTGCCACCTTTTAAAATGGCTAGTGTCTGATTCTTTCCTACAAATGAGAATTATTGCATGAAACATATACCCACACCAATGCAAAGGACATGACACCACACACAAGTCTGCATACATAGAAATGTTTATTTGTGTACTATTTCAGTTGTTTATGCCATTTCTTATAGCAGTTAGGTGTTTGAGATACATAATAACTGATTAATTCAACTCTCAAACAAAACATATGATACAGTAATCTGACAAATATAACATACTTTCCTGTCCAGGCTAAGGCCTTCAAGTAGTACAACAGTAAAAATAAAACACTTGCCTTGAAGATAAGAACAAATCAACACTTAATTACAGATGTAGTTCAGCAGCCTCCAATTACACTCTGTACTCAGCCCCTAGGGGGAAGTCACAATGTAAATGTATCTGTTACATAACAATGCTTAACTTAAAACATCACTATCACACTGACAAACAGAACTGTGTGTAAGATAGTAAGCTCTAGCCCACCACTGTTCCCATAGTGAAATGTATGAAAATGTACAGCCATATACCTTAATGTTTCTTATTACTGATATCCCCTCACATGTTGTAACAGCCTAGGTTGAAAACATTTAATACCCCTCCCCCATAAAATGTCTTACAAGGGTATATAACAGTGTGTCCCATACACTGACCTCCGGACTGTACAAAGTCACACACGTTTTGTCCAGCTGTTGCCCTCATATATGTGGACCCTACCCCACAATTTGTGTGGGAGTCCACAACATCACTGGAATGATAGCAGGAATGCCAGCACTAAATAATGATAGGCCCCCACTTAACAACCTCTTACTGCATGGCATCTGGACAAAGCCTGGTATATAGGTGGAGGACAGAGGCTGGAACACAGGCCATATTTGAACTATTGCTGTTATACACTGTGAAAGTTGCTGGTGTTACAGGATTGGTTGCAACATACCCTTACTCAGGAAAATGAAGTCAGAATCACAAATGGATGTTGCCATGTACTGATAGCACTCAACAGAGAGAATCCCACTGATATGTCGGAGACAAGACCTGTATGGTGAAAAGACAAAACATAACAGCCAATCCCCTGGCCATCATGTGGATAGGCCCACAGTTGAGCTCTATGCAGACAGATGGCATTCCATGCAAAACTAGCATGTACACACAAACCCTGGAAAACTAGCAGTATTCAATGCATATAACAGCAATACTCTCATACTGTCCCATAGGTCTGCAACTTTATACAAACATGTAGTTGGCCTGTGTCCGCAAGTCCTGTTGTAAGAGATATTGATACCTGCTGTCTGTAATATTGCTGGTTACTCACAGGAAGGATGTCTTCCATACAGGAAAGGTAAAGGGACAACACCCACATGATGTAGTCATTTATAGTAGTGGGTTGCTATGACATTGGCTGCTGGAAGTACTACACAGCTGGCTGCATGCAATTAGCAAGTGGGGAACACCAATTGGTGCAGAGGCCATCTCCTGATCATGAGCATCACCTATAAAAGCCATGCTGCAGCCTATTCAAACCAGCTTGAACCCTGTAGTGGAGAGAGAGAGAGAGAGAGAAGTTAAAAAAAATAATAATAATAATACTAAAAAAAAAAATACAGAAAAATAAAAACAACAAACCAACCAAGGAAGCTATCCAAGTGGTACATGGAAGAGAGCACAATAATGAAACATATCAGTATGTAATTGAATGTAGTACTTGGTCTGTAATAATGGGATAGATGATGTTAAAATATTTATATGCGCCATCAAGACTTGCTGTAATGATGTCCTATTGAACAACTGCTATGGACATAGCATCTGGCCCTGTGGACAATGGGCCATACTTGTCAACTGTGCAGATCTGCACAGAATGACAAGATTTAAGCCATCATAGTGTTTGTTCTGTTCCTCCAAACATGTATATTAGTCTGGCAAATAGCTGAAGGTGGAAGTAATGAAGTCATGATACACACGAGTTTATAGGTTCATAGATTAGTACTAGACTAACTGCCCTTGCGAACCATTTTAAGCCTAGCCAATTATCCCTTGTGCGACTCAAACCCTGCATCTTCTGTTTGTAAGGCAAACACCTTAACCATTAGGCCACCCTCCCATCAGACCCCATCACCTTCAGAACAGTCATGGTAATGTGAAATGTATCATGCACAAACTTTATTGGTTTGTCATAGCCATATCTACGATCTGACCCTATATATCCCCCCAATGTTAGGCTGTGCCCACATGTAACGCTTTGTTTCGTAGCAAGGCAGAACAGTGCAGCTGTGGAGGAAGGAGGTTCAGAGTGTGGATCCGATGTCTGAATGCACTCCATATATATATATATATATATATATATATATATATATATATATATATATATATATATATATATATATATACGTATAGACGTGTATGCCTACATATACACACACACACACACACACACACACACACACACACACACACACATATATATATATATATATATATATATATATATATATATATATAAATACATGTTCCCTACTGTTGAATGACTATGCTGCATGATATGTTTGAGAAAACATCACAGATATCTGCAGCTCAGATGGCTTAGTGGTAAATTGCTGCGGCTATAGTGTGTAGGGTCCTGGGTTAGACACTTGCAAGGACTGATAATTTATTTTCTGGCCAGAACAAGGGCTGTTGGATACAGAGTGATCAAGGCACCTGTAAGAAGTTGTAAGTGGGTGCGAAATGGACAGTTATGTATAGTGTGAAATTCATGCTGGGAACAGATTTTCCTTTTTTTTGTTAAGATGAGAGTGGGATGTTGGGAAAGGATAGTAGGCATATTTGGGGAGGTAGGTTGGGTTGGAAGACAGACAAGACAGCCTACAGGGGCCGTATATGGCATGTGGTGGGTAAACAGCTTGGACGGGGAGGGGTGTTTGGAAATTGGAAGCCCATGAGCCCACCAAATGTAAACAGAGGGACTGAGGTCCACACCTATGGGCAGTCACCACTGCACCTTCACAGCCCTGAAGGTGGCTGTGCTAGGGGTTGAGCAGGAGGGGCAGGCTGACCCTCTAATTGCATCATGAGGGCCTCAAGCTGGTGTAGCAGATCCCCCAATTCTCTGCCTAGCTCCTTATGCACCAGACCCAGGGCCTGACTTCAGGTGACAGGATCCTGTCTGTGCGCGCTCCCAGGGGTGGGACTATCACCATCCCCTGAGGTGGTTCCACCTGAAAGTAGTGCAGGACCACAGGATGAGGAGGTCCCAGGGTGGGTCCCAGATGTGCTGTGGCCTGGTGCCATGGCCAGATGAAGTGGGAGAGGTGGTTCTGCTGGGAACAACCTTCCCAAACATGCCATTGTGTTGCAGTTTTAGAACATATGTGGGTAGTAATAGTCACCACAACCCAGGATTAGTTATAACAGGATGCATAGATATTCCCATTAACCCAAAACACCAGATTTGGAACAGTTGCTTAGCAAACAGAACACATGTATATATGCAACCACAGTGGCCATTATAATGGCATCCAGGTTACATTGTTAGCAACAGGCCAACAATGATAGTGTTTCAACAAGGAACATGAATAGAAGCACATTTCAATATTTGTTGCACAATAGGATATATGTCCCAACAGTAGGTTTGGTGTAAACATACCCATTGATTTGTGTGTTCAGAATATTGTTGCAGATATGGTGGGTGGAGAGAGAGATGTCACTTAACAACTATTACATCCTTGCAGTATGAGGTCCTCAGACCTTTTTTTTCCTGTTTATGTCTTCCATGTACCATGTCCCTGGAGCATCTCCCTGCTTATACTCCACAGGAGAATGAAATAATAATCAACTACCTTGTGCATCACCACAGAACCCTCTTTGGGCATATGGCTCAAAGGACAAAACCACCACCATAACAGATATAAGCATGCAAAATCTGAAGGTAATGCTACTCGATTCTAGAAGTCTAAACCTCAAAATGCACTCTCTCGAGGCACTCCTAAAAATGGAGAACATCGATATCTGTGCAGTAACTGAGACCTGGTTCAAGGCTCCAGAAAGCGCCCTTGCAATACCAGGCTACAACTCTTACCACACTTTTTGGCCACCAAACCAGGACCAAAATACTAAAGGCAGAGGAGTGTCCATATTCACCAAGGGTATTCACACCTCCAGGCTAGTTGCCCAACACAATGCATCTGAAATTCTACAGGTGCAACTAACACTAGGTAAGACTGCAATCCAAATTGTAGCTTGCTACAGATTCCCCAGCATGCCCCAAGATTCTCACTACACCTTTCTAAACATACTGTAAAATATTAAGATACAACCAAACACCCTAATACTGGGTGATTTCAACTACCCTGCTATTAATTGGGAAAACTACTCGAGTACCAACATCTTTGCCCAACGGTTCTTGGAATTCATAAATTCCAATGCCCTTGATCAACTAATTCATAGTCCCACCAGGGGCTCAAATATCCTAGACCTGGTCATTACCAACATAGGAGATTGATGCTCCACACCAGTGGTCATCCCCTCATTGGTCAGGTCTGACCATAAGCTAATCACCCTTGACACCTGCATCCCACCCCCACCCCCACCCCCCAGTTGGGAAACCTCCATAAAAAAACTTCTCCAAAGCTAACTTCATGCTACTCAAGCCAGAAGTGACAAGTTTCATGACATCCATGCAGATGGGAACTGAAAGTTCGACTGCTGAATCCTGCACTAAGGCACTGTATGAGCACATCCACTCGTGCATGAATCGTGCCATTCCAAATAGAACCAAGATGCTCTCCAAAAAAGGAAACCAATCTGGTGGTCCCCTGCCATAAACAAACTATACAACAGAAGGAAGAAACTGTTGCAGAAAAGAAGAAAATCCCAGTTTGCAAAATACTCCCTTACCAGCCTCAGTAAGAAGCTGAGATCCCTCATAAAATCCTCCAAAGCTAGTTACAAAAATAAATTGCCAAAGATTCCAAGGACTACCACAAGGCGTTCTATAGTTATGTCAAGAATCTAAATGGCAATGCTCAGATCTGCTCTGAGCTACAACAGAATGGCATTAACTATACTGATCCCAAGGATATTGCCAGTATCCTGGCAGATTGATCCAATGCCAACTTCACCCCCCTCACACCCCTAAAGAGCCCATTTCAATACCAAAAGATTGCCAAATTTTGGTAATCATGGCCACACAGGTAAAAAAATGCACTCTCCAAAGCTAAGAATACAGCATCCATGGGACCAGATGACATCCCAGGCTGTGTATTACATAAAGTACAAAATGAACTGGCACCTCACCTTAGTGTCATGTTTAATCATAGCCTCATCTCAGGCTTTGTGTCCAATGAGTGGCACACAGCTACAGTTATTCCACTCCACAAGGGGGGATCCACCTTGGATCCTGGGAACTATCATCCCATCAGTCTGATGAGCCTGATCTGCAAAGCCATGGAATGCATTGTCATGGAACTTGTAAACAAAGACATTGGCAACCTTCAAACACTGGACCCCGCCCAGTTTGGTTTCGTAAAGGGCCGATCTTGTCTCCTCAACCTGATTGACTTCTTTGAATCAGTCTCCAAAGCTGTGGACGAGGGCACAGCAGTCCACACAGCCTATTGGGACCTCTCCAAGGCCTTTGACACCATCCCTCACTAAGGAATCATAGATAAACTTACTAAGCTGGGCATTAATCCCTACGTTGCCAACTGGCTTACTGACAGAACCCACACTGTAAAAGTAGCTGACTCAAAACCAGCTCCAGACAAGTGACAAGTGGAGTACCTCAGGGTTCAGTCCTGGGACCGCTCTTGTTTGGCATCTACTCCTCTGAAGTACAGGTCAGCACTAAGGGACTCTGGCTAACAAAGTTCGCAGATGACTGCAAACTGGGAGCCATTATTGAATCCCCAAATGATGTGAATATTCTACAGAAGGGCCTTACAGAAACCGATGCTTGATGCCAGAGCCATGGGCTCAAGCTGAATGCCAAGAAATGTATAGTTATCCCCTTTGGGAAAAAACATGTACTCATGAATTACCACATAAGTGGCAGTACAATAAACACCAAAAGTGTGATAAGGGACTTAGGGACACAGGTGGACAGTGGTCTCACCTTCAATAACCACATCGCCACAACAGTCAGGAAATCCTTCTATGTGGCACACCTCATCACTAAGGACTTTTCATCCAGAAAAAAGGAGGTCAATGTCCCACTGTACTCATCTCTCATTAGACCCCATTATAGAGTGCAATGCCCCATTTGGTATGTACCTCACAAGACATCTGCAACAACTGGAAAGGCCACAGAAATACCTCACTAAAAGAATCACAAGCCTAAAGCAGATGCCCTATGCTGACTGTCTAAAATAACTCCAGCTATACTCTGTCACATATCGCCTACTCAGAGGTGATCTCTTCTTAACATACAAGGCCATGTCAAAACCAGAGCTGTTAGAGATGCTACACTTAAAGAAATCCCAATCCCTCAGAGCCACATGCTCAAGGGATCTAAACCTGGCCATCACAATGAACAAAACATGCTGTAGGAATAAGTTCCTGACCCAGAGACTCCCCATACTCTGGAATAGACTGCCCATACATGTCAAGCTAAGCACCTCTTTGGCCCTCTTCAAAAAGAACCTTGATGATTGGATGGGAGATAGGAAATTCACCCCAGGGATCACGTCTGTCACCCTGCTAGACAGGGGACCAGGGAAGTAAATTTTCTGGGAAGAAATAACCAAGGAATTGTTATGGCTAGGCTTGTATAGGCCCTAGGGCCGATAGCCTAGTACCAACCTATGAACCTATGAACCTATCTGTAAAGTATCTTCATGCATATGTCAGATAACGTAGTCTGTTGCTGCAGTGTAGTAATAAACAGATGTGCATAATCTCCAGTATTGTGGGTTTGTACTGTTGATGTACTGAAATGCTGCTCCCACCCAGTACCAATGCCACAGGTGTGACTACTGACATTACATCTCTCACACTACTATGTAGGTCCATCTGGTATACCTCTGGGGCAGCAGTCTGTAGCTGGTGAGTATGGAGTTTTTTTGTTCAGGTTTGCCAGTATACTGGTCATGTTATAGCCATGGTATTTGCCATGCACACATTTAACACACCTACCCATAATGCATGCTGTACATGTTCACTTATTGTTGCTGTTAACTGCACTGCATCACAGTGGTCACCACGGTGGCATATCTGATGGGTATGTAAGAGTCCTGCAGTATACCTAACAACCTGTCAGTACAAGATGTGTGGACAGAGATGAACATAATGGTGGGACAAATGGCCTACAGTAGGGACATGTCTGAAACATTACCCTTATAGAGTGGCTACAGTGGACTATACACCACTATTACAATGGCAACTGTTACAGATCTGCACAACGGCATATCACAATACCACATTCCACACCTTTTACAACCTGTAATATGATCCTAACATGAGCAATGAATGTGTAATATGGAATCCTTATGTTAGGACAACAAATATGGAGAATACATACTTTAACAAACACTGGAAGCATATGTGTGCACACACTCCAAATAACATATTGTGGAAGCAGCTTCTGAGGTACTGACAACATTCACTGTTCTTCAGTATGCACCTTCCATCAAGTACAGGGCCTCAATGTCACACCAAGTAATGGTCTGCTGTCCAAGAAGTATGTCCATGACATTTGCCCACTCACCTACAACAGAGGCAGCTGTGGCTTGCACACATCTTACAAACAATGGAATGGATCCCATATCCAAAAGGTAGCACTCAGGAGTGGGAGACATAGGTTTACCTCACCATTGCATATACCATGGCGAACAATGCAGACAGTCATGTATGTGACTATGAAGTATGGGACACCATTAATGTAGAAGATAAACAGATGCACATCCAAGACAGATGACAACAAATGTTTCAAACTGGTCACAGAGACTACCCAGAAACATGCAGTAACACTGAAGGACTTACAGGAACGTCTAGCAAGTAGTGCCTGTGCAGTACCTGTGTTGACAATTGCCTGGAGTCTGCATAAGTGTGACCTCTGGGTTAGGGTAATCAGATGGAAGAGTTGTTCCACAGGAAACGCCATCCAGGGCTCTCTACAGGTAGCTTATGCATAACATCAAGTCTCCCAAAGGCATGTGTTGCAATGTGTAATGGTGTACAGAGACCAAGGCTTAAACCTACAGACAGTATTAATAAAGATACATATGGTGCACAAGCAATACCTCACTCCACCTCATGCCCACCATCCCCATCTGTACCTTGCATGTACCAGTGTACACCTTTAGGTTTGTTGTTCATTAGCAGGAACTAGGCCGGTAGACGTGGTGTTCTACATTTGGAACACTGCAAAATGACACTCATGTGTGGCCCATAGTTGTCAAGTATCTGCAAAAAGGCTGAGGATGGGGAGGGGTGTCATCCTGAAACACAACAGTGAACTGAAGCATACATCCAAATCTCGCTAAGAATGGCTGTATCTGAACACAGTCAACATCATGAATTGTGCCAGACATAAGCCTGACTCCACAGCAGTAGTGAAGGCACTGTGTGACCACCAAGGGCTGTGCACATGCGCTGACCTTGCAATACGGCAAAGTTGGGGGACATTTGTAGAGCGGAGTGACCAAATAATGGCAAGTAAAGATGGGCCATGCTAGTATACCCCTCCCAGGAATAGTGACTGTTGTAGTTCACTTAACAGGTGCTGCAACAAACCATCATGTTAAGGGTGTGCACACTTATGCAACCCACATATTGTATGCATCTCAATCAGCATCTGCACAACTAGCACATTTGTTTGATACAGCATTTGATTGCACCGGTCATATGTCACATATCAGGTGTATGTAATGTTAACATATGCAGTATTGTAGCTCCATTGCATATCAGGTAAGGGGCTGGCATGTCAATAAGGGTGAGTACACTCCTCATAGCCACAGTAAGCTTTGAAGGTTGCCTGTGTAATTGGATTTTATTGCTCATACATGCACTGCTGATGATGAGATCTGCAAATCAGAGGTCAGGCATTCACTATTAACATCTGTCCTCATATCATCCCAGGTATGTGTCAGACAAACACATAGGGGCTGTGAGCAACAGAGCAAACATAACTGTCACACATACACACATTCAGCAATGGTGTGTACACTTGTGAGGTATGGTGCACAGTACATGCCAGGGTGCTGAACAGGTGCACAGCAATACTGTGTACATGGGTGCAGTGTGTTCCAGGGGAAGGAACATCCCCTACTAACACAACTCATGCATCACAGGGATGTATAATGTTGGTAACAGGGATTGAGTGTAGCTGCAGTGCATGCTGTTGAGTGACATATGTCATGCATGTTGACTGTTGGGTAATGAGAGGTCTATGTAATATCTTTGTGCCACCTCACCTGTAAGTGTGTGTGTGTGTGTGTGTGTGTGTGTGTGTGTGTGTGTGTGTGTGTAGACAGGTCTTAAATTAAGTTTTTTGTTTTCCCCTCACAGGTGGCGAGGTGGGTCAGGGTCCCTCCTGCAGGCAAACTGATGTTAGTGTCCCTACAGACTCTGACAATGATGATAGGTATGGTGAGGCACAGGCAGGGTTGTCAGGGGCTCAAGCTGTGCCATTAGTTGACATCCCGCTGTTATCCACCCCATCCCCGCACAAAGTCACATTGCCTATACATACCCCATCACCAGTGGCCATAGATGAGGGACAGTTTGCGGGTGGTGGCATGGGACAGGACAATGTGGTGACTATGGCAAGTGTGTCTGTACACAGCAGCCATAGCCAGATGCCCAGCGAGGTACCACACAGGCAGATGTACAGGGTTGCTCGTAGAAGGGCTGCTGGTCATCATGCCCCTGGCAGAAGTGCCACCGCAGGTGTCACCAGATGCATGTTTTGGGCCATCATGGAGGCACAAGCATGTATGGAACATTATACCAGACAGAGTCTGAGGCTCCAGAGAGCCACTCATTCTACTGTACTTGACAACATCCGTGATCTTGCAGGTGCCCACCGTTATTTTGCAGAGGTCCTGGATAGATGGTTGGATGAGATGGTGGGAATCCTCAATGGGGCATTGTCTGTGTTAGAGCATATGGTGGGAGTAGGGCGACAGCCACATGGATGTAGGTCAGCAACACCAACAGATGTAGGTCTATGTGGATGTGCAACAAGTCACAGCTGCTCCTATAGTGGCAGTACCAGCACCAGCATTGCAGAAGGGGTGCTGTCCACACCACAACACAGCTGGCCACATACACGTGGTCCTGGCCAGTCCCAGCAGGAATCCAGATCCAGCGGATATTTGTCATCATCAGGTGAGAGTACCATATCTGGGGTTGTACCTGGTGGTGCCCGTGAAACCCCTAGCAGGCACAGTTCTTGTGTCCGTGGCCAGAGACAATGGACTGCACACCCTGCCATGTACAGTCTGCAGCTGTCCAACAAGCCCCTGTATAGGGCAGCCACATGGCAGAACTGTGTGCATACATGCACACACACACACACACACACACACACACACACACACACACACACACACACACACACTCTCACACACATCACCAACACAGCTAGGGCACCTCCATAACTACACACACCACATCTGCACAGCCCAATTGATAACGAAAACCCCTAACACACACACATGATGTCAGCCAAATGACTCAGCCTAGGTCTCTGGCAAACCCACAACATACCCTGTGCATATGATGGTACCTGTGCCACATCCCTGTCATCCATACCATCAATGCAGGGGCAGGCTAATATGGCTCTGATGCACATGGTGAATGTGCTAAGGTTTAGCAGTATAATGCTGTGCAACTTGTTCTCAGCCAGAAAGTTTAATGCTTACATGACAGGATGTGTAGCTGTCCAGCCATGATGCATTATAGCTGTTATTAACAGGACATGAAGGGTGGCCTAATGGTTAAGGTGTTTGCCTTACAAACACAAGGTTCAGGTTTTGAATCTCTCAAGGGATAATTGGCTAGGCTTAAAATGGCTCACAAGGGCAGTTAGCTTAGTACTAATCTATGAACCTATGAACCTATAACTGATTGTGGTCTCCATAATGTATACAGTTTGTGTTGTAGGTGTCTATGTGTCAGCAGGATGTTGGTCTGCTGTTGTTTCCTATAAGGGGTATGGCACTGTGGTGACACACTGACTGTGTCATATCATGGGTACAGCTGAACACAAGTAACAGGTCTGTATAACAGTTACTGCATGTGCCACATGGCTGATAGGTCTGAGGGATGTATACAGGTGAGTGCATGGTGGCTGATGTCAGCAGCCCTTCTACAGTGGACAATGGTAAGTGTACTGGGTGGCACACACCACATGTTTTTGTACACACACACACACACACACACACACACACACACACACACAGGCTTTGGAGTTAATGCAATACACAGAGAATACTGTACACATGGATGTACTCAATTTTGCAGTGAACCCATTTTATCCTATGTAATTCCACCAAGGGAAAATAGGCAAAACATCACATCAGTAAATAATCAGTCTGCTAGTTTAATGTCATTGATGATGGTACTGGCAGGGTATATATCTTCTTCCCCAATGTAGTGCAGTCCTGGAGTTGGTAAACATAGGTGTGCTGGTGTGGGTGGCACAGCCCTCCACTTTGGAGGGTGTGGGGTGGCGTAGAACTGCACATAGTGTGATTGACAACTACTTAACCTGTTGACATAAACTGTACAATATTACAGCAGACTAAGCAGGGGAATACACACAACAATAACCCCAATGAGGGTGGCTGTGCCCACAACATCCACACACAACTATATATACCAACTCCAGTATCGCTGTACAGCTGTACAGTGGGGAAAAGGGTATTTACACATCTACTACTAGTTTTGATGGAATGAATACACAAGATGATTCCTTTGAAATGTTAGCATTTGCCAGTCAGTTCTCAGACAGATGACCTCCTGGGACATGTATGTTCTGCAAACTGAAGTAGATCCCTTCACATACACACACACTTACTTGGCAACACTGAGAGCAGAACCCCTACCTAGGTACTTATTGCTACTACTGTGTTTGGCCTTAATTGCACACACCACACAGCTTTTAGGATGACGTGTGTCCCGAGTTTCTTATTAAGTGAAGAACTTCACCAGGTCTTGTACAGTATGGTAATGGGAGATGTACTGGGTGTTAATGAACAATACATAGTATGACATACTGTCATATACACACTGACAAACACATAACAGTCATGGACACATCTGAGAGACCTGGGTTTATCAGTGCTAACTACCTTGTCAGTGAGTCCATTCTGTTACAGGTGATTTGCACACAGCACATGCATCATTGGACTGGATAGTGTAATCACTTACCTGTATGGCTGATGGTGACAGTGGTCCTCATACAGTGGACCTTGGGAAATATACTGGGGGTACCATGGTGTAAAGACAGTATACCCAGCACCCTCACCCCACATTGGATATTTTACTCACTGAAACCCATGATAATACTCTGACAAACCCACAATCACACAGTGACCAGGATTGCAATACAACCCCTTTTCTATCTCATCAGTGCTACTACAGAGAGATGCATTTATTGCATGCACATGCCACAGGGATAGTAGGGTGATAGTTTGTCATGGCTCTCCTAATGTCAGCAACATCCCTATCCCTTATACTGTATGGCAAGGTGTATTGTATTTGGAGAATGTGGCCTCAGAATGCTGTACCCTACAAATATACACACTTGCACACATACACACTTTCCAGGACTCAGAGGGTAACCCATGCCTATCTACCCATTTGTACAACAGTGTTGTGCTGGTACTGCAAGCTCCAGGTAGCCCATAGGGTAAAGAGTGTAACAAGATACATTTAATGTCCATTACAGCAGAAGCCATTTCTAACTATGGCAATGGGTAGTGTAGTGGGTGAGAAGGCCCTCAGGCTGTTATCAACTACAAGTTTACAAACACACAGTCACTGTTATCCTCAGTAATGCACACTGACACATTTGCCAGTACTGGGGTCCATAGGGGCAGGTGTTCCTAGGTGTGTACCAGGATACTGTCCATGGAGAGATGAGAAGAGTAGGGGATGTGGGTACAGTGGTATCATGCCACCTGACAACTTCTGCCACGTGAGTGATCCCCAGGGTGACAGTTAAATGCAACATCCAATCATCTGGTTGTCTCTTGCAGAGGGCCAGTGAGGGGCTCCAGTTGACATGTATGCAACATATATTACAAACATGGCCAGTGTCTGGGTTGGAGACCTGTACCCAAGCATGTTCTGTTGACTGTGATAGTCTAGTTGAGGTATCCATGGCATGTGGTGCATATAGGCTGGGGTTTCCTAGCTGTGGCATTCATAACAAAGCTGGGCAGACATGTCAGTATCAGTCAAGCATGGATTGCCTGTAAACAGCCAAGATGGATACCTGGTATCTGCACATCTGTACAGAGGACAGACAGAAATCAGCTAGCCAACAGGTTATGCATTAGGATGAATGTTTTGACAGATAGATGTCTGACACTGATAGGTATGCTATTACTACATGACAGCAGCCCCTCAATGACATGTCCTATACACATAGTAGTCTACAGTTAATATCCACATATCAGATCAATATCCAGTAGCAAATACTTAATAACACACAGCGCACACACCAAGAACACAATAGTCAGTATTCAGAGTCCAGCTTTGCACGCAGGGGTGTATGGTTCCAGTACTACAATCTGCAATCTACTCTTTCTTGGGAAAGCACTGTTAACAGTAGTAACATAATGATACAATACATGCAAGTGTGACTGCATATAACCTGTGATACTACCCATGTACAAAACACATACAAAGAGAAAAGATTGTTGTACTAGCCATATATACTCAGGTGTCCCATACAGTATACTCACACCCCTTGCTACTGTAATGACAGCATATAGAAGCATGTTATGTACATGGAATTAAATACACTTATTAAAGATGTCATTACCATGCTATTTTCTCAGTCTGGAGTGTGGTCACTGGTTATCAAGGCAAAGCTATGCTTAGCAGGAGTAAGCATTGCTTAAATGTAAATGCTAAGCAGTTTTGCACACTGGTAAGTGCTTATTCGTTTAACTGTAGGTTAGCAGCATTTACCATCATGCAAACCTGCTTAAAGCTGCTCAAAACTGCCTTAACCACTCTGCATCCAACAGTCCTTGTTCTGCCTAGCAACAAAATAAATAGCCCTTGCAAGGCTTGAACCCAGGACCCTGTACACTATAATCACAGCAATTAACCACCAAGCCATAACAAGTGTGCTAATATTTGTGCTTTTTTTATTCAAATTTATCTGTCAGTACCCATACTGAGTAGTAGTGAACAACTGCTTTGACCTCTATAATTGTCTAGTACTTGTTAGTGAAAATAGTGTTGAATCAATATGTTGTTATATCTAAATATACACATAAATAAATATGGTGGGATACATCTGAGAAGGTATATACAACACTCATGTTTACACATAACAAGGATATATATATATATATATATATATATATATATATATATATATATATATATATATATACACATATGTAGATATATGTACACATGTACACACACACACACACACACACACACACATATATATATATATTTATATATATATATATATATATATATATATATATATATATATGTATATTGAATTATATATTTATATGTGTGTGTGTGTGTGTGTATATATATATATATATATATATATATATATATATATATATATATATATATGTGTGTGTGTGTATGTGTGTATATATATATATATATATATATATATATATATGGTTCTACCTGACTTCGTCGACAGCGCAGAAGACCGACAACGGAATCCGGAGCTCCAGAACATCGACAATGCAGAAGACCGACTGACGGATGACAACACCGATGCCGAGGATGCCGACATGGGAAAAGGCTGTGTGAGTATCGCGGTGACGGACGTTAGGGTCTGAAGTCAGGTAAGTGTGGATATTGACGGTCTGTGGGGATAGGGGTGGGTTAAGTGAGTTAGGGTTAGGGAGGCGATAGGGGTGGGTTAAGTGAGTTAGGGTTAGGGAGGCGATAGGGGTGGGTTAAGTGAGTTAGGGTTAGGGGCGATAGGGGTGGGTTAAGTGAGTTAGGGTTAGGGAGCGGGTTAGGCAATGCGTGTCATAGTGACGGACCTTAGGGTTAGGGTAAGGTTTAGTGTGGGTTTGTAAGGATTTTGGTGTGCTTGTGTTGTGTGTGTGGTTTGTGGAATGGGGATGTGTTTTGTTTTTAATTGTTGTTATTGTGGTGTGTGCAGTGTATGGGGTTTCGTGTTTGTGTACCGTCGGTTATTTCGTTGTCGGGTATGTGAGGTTTCGTGTTAATGGACTGTCGATTATGTGGTGTCGGTGATGTCGTTGTCGGTGTTGTGTGGTTTCGACTATGTCAGGTAGAACCATATATATATATATATATATATATATATATTTATGGAACCACTACTAAATCCCAAAAACCCAAACTACCGATGCCCAAAATCTTGAAACCAAATACCCGAAATACTAAAATACCGAAACATCAAAACCGCGAAATTCAAACTACTGAAAACTACACTCAACTTAGACCATAAACATACACATACACACACCTTCCCCAAAACACAAACACACAAACCTAAACTACAGACAAGTAGGGGGGCAAACCCCCCCCCTGCACCTCCATGTGGGGGGCTGCGCCCCCCACACCCCACCTACTTAAATATTCTAACTCCAAGGTCGCACTACATACACAAACACACGAAACACCACCACACACCTACATTCCCCTTGCACACACACATCACAGTCACAACACACACTTACACACTAAACCCCTAACAAACAGATTTAAACATAGATACTTAACTGACCTTCCACCATACTGCAACACCAGAGACACGAATATCAAACTCCCGATGATCGGGATTTTGAAATTCATGCTTCTGGTCTTTCAGTAATTAGGGGTTTCGGCTATATAGTCTCAAAAGTTTGAAATTTGATATTTCAAACTTTCGAGATTATGTAGTGATCCCATATAAATATATATATATATATATATATATATATATATATATATATATATATGTATGTGTATATATATATATATATATATATATATATATATGTATATATATATATATATATGTGTGTGTGTGTGTGTAAATATATATATATATATATATATATATATATATATATATATATATATATATATATATCCTCACAGCAAGAGGTTCTCTGGTTTGATTCTCGGCTGGGGAGCCTTCTGTGCATAGTCTGCATGTCCTCCCTGTGGTCATGTGGGTTTCCTCCTGGTGTTCCAGTTTCCTCTCACATCCCAAAGACATGCTGTACGTGGATTGGACACTCCAAATTGGCCCTAGGTGTGAGTGTGTGCATGCATGTGCCTTCTGTGGAAGGTTGGGCGCCGGGCTGTCACCTCGGCACCATAAAACTCCACTGCCAGTCATGAGCAGACAGGTGATCCGCTGTGGCATCCCCTAACCAGGAAAAAGCCAAAAGAATAATAATAATATATATATATGTGTGTGTGTGTGTGTGTGTGTGTGTGTGTGTGTGTGTGTGTGTGTGTGTGTGTGTATGTGTGTATATATATATATGTATATATATATATATATATATATATATATATATATATATATATATATATATATATATATATATGTATATATATATATATATATATATATATATATATATATATATATATATATATGCCCATAACATAGTGGAGTCATACCTCAACACCAATAGTCACAACCTCTTAGTGCAATGGGATGTAATGTAAGTATTGCAGGTTTAAATGTAGAATGTTGCTACAGTAACAGGGGTTGTGTTAACAGACATGTTGCATGGGAAGTCACTTCTGATACTGACATGTATGCCATCAGTTACTGACAGACATCATAAGATCATCATAGTGAGGTGCCACACAAATCGCAATAATGTTCCTGTGGAATACAGCAGAGATATGACCAATAAACATGGACAGTCTGACACAATCTGGTTAGTCCAGAGGTATATACAGAACTCCTTAGTGCAAGACGTGTGGACCAAGCCTGACAAAGTGGATGTTTACAGCCATGTAAATGGGGTATCACAAAAATACTGGAATAGATAAGCTCACACAGTTGATGCGTTCACATACTCCTGTCTGTCCTAACACACATTAGCCAGAGGAGCAGAGGTTCCAAGCCCATATACTTCCCACTAGTTAGTGACATACATCTTTACAGCATCCCACTGCTTTGTCAGGAATACACAACAGTTATGGCGGCCAGACAACTGTACATCTGACAAATATCTGGACATAACATCACACTACGTAAATGCACTGAGCTGCTAGGCATGTCATAAAGCACTGTGAAAACTACAGGCAGACTGCCACAACACTGACCCAAGTTTCCTATGGGGGAATACACATGTACTTGCAAATATAGCAGGCACTACAGGCATGTAACAGCATGGAGTAACAGACACCAGTGTGAAAGTGCATACCCACAACCAATCTGAACACAGTCACAGTCACATTATGGTAAGCCTAATTAATATTACAGTATATGGACTGTGTGAACAAAACCATCCTCATGTGTGCCATTCACACACTAACCCTACATATACTGGGCCAATACACAGTGTAGTCTGATGCCTGACTGTGGTATGGGACATGTGTCAGTCTGGCCCTACAAACATGTACACTGATAGGGTACCATAAACTGGAGTAGCATGCAACATCAGCTAGAACAGGACCAAGAACATTGAAATCTACCACAGTCTGTACACAGGCCAAGTAACATATTCACAATACACACTCTGTCAACAATCACCGTAAGTACACAGACCTCACTACTGTACACACTAGAACAGAATGTCCAGGTTTTGTCCTCAAATATAAGGCTTACTATACATAACATGTCTAGCAGTCTGATATCTCACTGGCTTGTTATCAGGTATGATGTCAGTAAATAATGATGTACTGTATATATGCACCTCTTACTGCATGACATATGGACAAAGGGTGATAGACTTGAGGGACGGAGGTACAAACACAGGGCCAATATTGATATATGCCTGTGATAAACTGAGAAATTTCCTGGTGTAACAGGGTTTGTTGTGACATATCTCTTCTGAAGGGTATGAAGTCAGTAACTCACATGGCTATCACCATGTACTGACTGCAATCATCAGAGTATGCTACTGCATTTCTAAAGATAGGGAATGTGTGAGTAACACAACACGTGTAAGACTCCAAACTCTGGCCAGTCTGCAGAGAGCCCTACAGATGAGAGTTTCCTCAACCACATAACACTGTCATGCCAGACTTTAAATCATGTAGAACAGCTATATCCACACAAACCCTGTTAAACCAACCAACATTACTTCAAATGTAGAAGAACAGCAATACTTACATTCTTTTCCCATGTCTGGAACATCCCCTTCCTGTCTGTTGGCCTGTCTCCACAGTGTATGTTGCAAGAGGTATCTCCAACTACCCCCTGTGATGCTGTTTGTCAAACACCCACATGAAGTCCTGCTCACAGTGAAGGAACAGTGCCAACACCCACATGAAGTGCTTAGTTATAGGAGTGTGTTTCCATGCAGTTGGCTATAGAAATGATACCACAGCTGTTCCACATATAATTAGCAAGTGGGGGACTGCAGTTTGTGCACAGGCCATCAGCTGATCATGAGCATTACCTACAAAACTCAAGCTGCTGCCTATGCAAAACAGATGTACTTTTCCACATCCACCAGAGAGGAAGAGACAGAGACAAAGTAAGAAAGGAAGGTAGTAAGAGAGTAAGAGCCAAGCGTGTTTGTGTATGATCCATGGGTGGAGAGTGGTATCTGGGTATTATAACAGTTGCTTATATTTACTAATTCATACTGTCACACAGTAATTGCACATGGCTGTACACATTTATGGCTGAGGATTGTCTACAACAACCTCTACAGTGTTTGAAAACTGTTGGTCTTGTAATGTGGACAATGGGACATATAGGTCATCAATATAATGATGTAGCAAAACCCACACTGCAATGTATCCTGTCAAGGCACAATCACCCCAACACCCACACTGGATACTAATGACACACACTTATCAGTACTGGGTTTCAAACTCCTACCTGACTATGTACTGCTATTACAGTGTTATGCAGTTATTGCATGCGCCATGGGGCTTACATGTTGGAGAGTTGTCCAAAGGTGAGTGACAGCAACAGTGCTAAAGGAAGGATAAGGGAAGTGTAGTAAGTGTGAATGTCCACAAAAGCAGGTGTCAACGAAGAAACGCACCCACTCTCTCAGGGAAACACACACATTATCACAGTTGGCAGGATCAGGATTAGAACTTCTACCTAATTAGTTTGCTACACTACAGTATTGTGTAGTTATCTCTAGCACCACAGTGCTTATATGGTTGATACATGGCCAAAGGGTTATTCCAAGGTGACTGACATCAGCAGGTGTGGTAAAGTAGAGCAGTAGGAGGTGTAGTGATTGTGAATGGCCTCAAAATCATTAATCTCCACACACACACACACACACACACACACACACACACACACACACACACACACACACACACACACTTGCCAGTACTAAGATGCATAGGTTCATTGCTTCACAGGTGTGTAGTAGGTGAATGGGCCTGAAGTCTGTACAAGGCTAGGCAAAGGGAATACCTTGGCATCAGGCCATATGACAATTGTGTCCAGTGTGGCTCAGGGTTGTAGTCCCTGGAGTGGTCCCCACAGGTGGGTATTGTATTCACCATCCACTCATCTGGGTTACTATTGTGGATGTCCAGTGATGTGCACTGCTTCCCATGTATGTGATCTATATTCCATAACATGGACAGTGTCTGGGTTGTGCACATGTCCCACACGCATGTTCTTTGACATGTGGAAGTGTACTTGAGGTCTCTGGGGCATGTTGTCTGTACATATTGTTATCTTCTGATAGCATTCCTGACCTCATTTGGGGAGTCCTGGCTATGGAACTGAGGTCATGCTTGCACCTAAATTGACAGCATGCTACAGGCATTCAGTGGAGTTAGTGGCATCTGTCCATACAGGGCATGTGTATAAGGCATAGTATTCCCTTTGTGGCTTACATTTGCAGACTCTACAGTTGTTGCAGGTTTCCAGTGGGGAACATAGCAAAAGGACCACTGTAAGCATTTATTTGCCTACTGTAGGGATGGAACAGGGTGCCATGTCCTTTTACTTGCTGGATAACACACAGTCAGGAGATGTAACACACCACAGTACTTTCTGATGTCAGTGGCATTGTTGTGGTCAACAGGCATGTAGTCCACTGCAATCACACCGTGGTTACTATCTGTGAGGCAATATGCAGGGAACTACCAATATAGTGGTTGTTGCCTAGCCAAGTGTGTTTGTGTATGAGACATGGGTGGAGAGTGTTCTCTGAGTAATAAAGGGTTGCCTATATTGTTCACCAATCCATAATGTCACATGTAGGGCTATGGATTGTCTACACCAGCCTCTCCGGTGTTTGACATCTGTTGTCCTTGTAAGGTGGATGTTGCTAGGTCCTCAATATAATAATTTAGCAAAACCTGCCCCCCAGTGCATCCTATTACACAATCACATCAACCTCCACAAAGGAGACTGATGACAGACACACACACTTGCCAGTACTGAGATTCAAACCCCTACTATGCATTGCTACTACAGTGTACTGTATTTATTGTATACACCATGGAGCTTATATGATGGATGTTGTCCCAAGGTACTTCTAAGGTGAGGAACAGCACTAGCCCTTGTAAATACTGGCAATGGGTGATGTAGTGGGTTAGAGATCCAAAATATAATTTTACTCTAAACACACATTTACATTTGCCACGGGTGAGGTTCAAACCTCTTTCTAACAATCTTTACGGACCATTATGTTACACATTTACCATATACACCACTGACTGGATATGGTTTAGGGTTGGCAACAGGTACTTCTAAGGTGGATGATATCTGCAAGACTGCAAAAGTCAGGCTCTGAGATGTGCACTGGGGCCAACATCTTTGAGATACACACACAAACACTTGCCACAGATGAGATTCAAACCCATATCTGTGTAGTCACTATTACTACATTGCTCTGCATTTATGGCACATGCCACAGAGCTTACAGGGATAGACCTTATCCATGGGGGTATTTCAAGGTGACTGACATCAGCAGGCTTGCTAAAGTAGGGCAATGGGAGGTGTAGTGATTGTAAATGGCCTCAAAATCATTAATCTCTACACACACAGGGTTTCACAGTTGCCATGTCTGTGATTAGATCTCCTACCTATCTAGTATGCAGGGGCGGCACCTGCTGCTATGGAGGACTTAGCTTGCAGAGGACAGAATCAGGCAGGCCGCTACAGAGGTGAGTGTGTGTATAAAATGCCCCAGTTGCTACTTGGTGGTGGGTAGAGAATAAGTCTTGAACCCTGTACTTCGGGCACAACTGGCAAGAGCCTGAATTTCCTACTCACTACCATTTGTAAGACATTTGCAGATTTTTGCCTCATATTGTTCTGTTCTGTTCCTCATAAAATCTGTGGTTTCTGTATTTTTGTTACTTAACATAGCCAGTAGTGCAGGGGTGTAGAGGTAGCATTGTTGCCTGACAGCTACAGGTTGTCTGGTTTGATTCTTGGCTGGGGTGCCTTCTGTGTGGAGTCTGTATGTCCTCTGTGGGTTTGCTTTGGTGTCCTCAATGGATATTTGTCCCTATTTTTTGGACTGTATTCCCCCATTATTGGCTTTGTCCAGGTTTTTTGTGCCAAGGTTGAGAGCTATGGTGATAACTGAATTCACTGAATATGTTTGGGGGCTGTATTCCCCCATTATTGGCTTTGTTCAGGTGTTTTGTGCTAAGATGTTGACAGCTATCGTGAGAACTGAATTCACTAAATGATAGCCATTTAAGTTTCAGTCTTCCTTTCTTTCATAAAACACATGATTTGGCATAGTGGTATGTTGCTCTGACTGTTTTGCACAGGGTCCTGGGTTCAATACTTGACAGTGAAATGTATGGTGATAACTCATCATTTTATTCTAACAACTTTCCAACATTATACAAGCAATGTTTAAAATGTGTCCGTGTTTTTTGGTCTTTTGCCCCCCCCCCAAATTTTGGATTTTTCCAGATTTCTTGTGCTGCAAAGTTCAGAGATGCAGCTGAGTGTCAAGTAGACTTTACAAGAAGCTGAGAGCTGCAGGGGAACAAAAGTTCAGTGCTGCTTATGCCAAGTGTGCTGGTGTTGTTAATAGCACAAGAGATAGTGTACTTGCTTTTGATGCAGAAGGCTGTGGGTTCTACTCCCACAGTAGGTAGATGCATTGCTGATACTGTACTGTACTGTAAAGGGGTTGGATGCTGCAGTCCTTTTTGGTGAAGATACCTAGTAACTATGGACCTGTTATCAGTTTGCCATCCATTCCCTATTGCAATATTACTAGCTTATCATTTTTTTAATGCAACTTAGGCAATTTATTCCTCAAGAGCAACAGGCACTTTATTTGTAGATGAAATAATGAAATATAAAATTGTTTGCTAGCAGCAACCTCTTCATTAGTTACAGATTTCTTTAATGAGGAATTATTTAGATGACTTTTACTTCTTCAGAGATTGTGCATATTTACTGATACTGGTGGACTGTAGAAGTTTGAGTAGACTTTTATGATAGAAATGTTCTGAATTGGGCAGTTTTGTTGTTATTGGTGCATGCATTTTGTTTCATTGTTTACTGGAAAAATGTTCTGAATTGGGCAATTTTGTCATTATTGGTGCATGCATTTTGTTTCATTGTTAACTGGAAAAATGTTGAAAACAAATTTCAAACACCCTCTAAGAACTGTACTATATTGTACAAGGAATATAATTTAATACAATCAGGAAGGTGTATCAAAGATCACATGTATGTTTCGTGTCCAAGGGGCCTTTGATTTGAAAACAGCCCAAAGTTAATCTTTATATGCCACTGGCAAAATGTATTTTCTTTGAATGTGGGTTGATGAGGGCTACCAAAAGCAAATGTCTACAGTGATTGACATCGGCACATCATGTGATATTGGCCAATTGGATGTGTGGTGGTTGGGACAGGCCTCATGATGGCAATCTCTTTGTCATTGTCTGCCTGTCTCTTCCCCACATCTGTGTGTGTGTATGTATGACCTATTATAGTGTTTTGGCCTTGGATATGTGTGAGTATTCTTATCCAATGTGTGTGCAAAGCATGAATGGTGTGCAATGTGGTGTGTGTACACAGACATCTGCAACTGACAGATATGTATAGTCCACTGTTGTTGTCAGACATGGGCTTCAGTTCTCTAAGTGTTGGAGCATGCCCAGTATGACCTTCTGTATTTTGTTGTCAGACATTGGCTTCATTTCTCTAAGTGAAGGAGCATGCCCAGTATGACCGTCTGTATTGAATGTGTGAATCCATTCCAGGTACATTGTACTCCAGTGCAGGATTTTGTGTTCTACACCTACAACTAGTAACCTGTTTCTGCAGGATATCTGTAGATAGGCTGACAATATGGAGTCACAATGGGCAGGGATACTGTAACTATTGTCTTTGCTGCTTGTATTACTTGGTTGGTGTTAGCAGAGATATTCAGACATATGTACTGTTTTACACTGTGATGTATTATGTCATCAACTACTGACAGATATACTTATTTTCTCACAGTTATTTCCTGGGAAATGCAAGATGAATGAAGCTGTGTCCAGTATTGTGGTTTGCAGCCTACATATTCTTGCACACTCATGCCATTCTGGAGGGGTAGCTGCAGACACTTGCTGATTGGTCTGTGTAAATGGTCCAGCACCTTGGTACTGTGGTGGCTGAGGATCCTCTGCTTGCACATCTATCAATATAACAGAATGGCCATCTCCTGCAGTGGCCATACCTCTCAGCTGTACAGATTCACCCAGGTTACCCAGAGGCAGGGCTCATATATCTGGTCAGGTCCCCTTCACATTGTGGTTTACAAGCAGGTTTGTAGCCACCCATTACTGGGTTTGCAGGCAGGGGTAGTATGGGCACACATCAGAGTTTCAGACTTCACACACTCCATGGCATCCATGCTTCTACACCCCCCACTCTGTTATTCTATCCTCTTCCTAACATTATGCAAGTGATAGCTGAGAAGTATCCCTATAGTTGTCCCTTCATCCCTGTGGTATTTAGGGGTTGGTTCACAGTTCATGTAGTAGGACATGGTGGGCATTCTACTGGGATTTGTCGACATGGCCTTGCATTTGTATTCTGTGGACTGTGTTATGTTGTTAGTTGGGACCCCATGAGATAACATGGCAGAACGGGTGAGGCACAGGCCTTTGGCAGAAGACAGTAGGGCATTTGGTAGTAATGCAGACCATCTGTAGCAGACCAGTGCATTCTGTCACACCTACAGTCCCAGGCTGCGAGCCACTGGATTCCCCTGGGGTGACAGGGTAAGTGTGTGAGGTGTTAATGGCAATAGTTCCTGCCCATATTAATCCATTGTTCTGTATGCTGGCAGGGTAGGAACATACCTGCATGGGACACCTCTTCAGCATGCTGCATTCTGTGGGTATTCCCATATAGAAGTGGGGGTCATTCCCAACAGCAGGGATATGACCTGTGATAAACCTGTGGCTGATGGTGGGGTGAGCTGAGTGCATGTGTGATATGGAAGCTTCTTGCAGCTGACTCACAGATATACCTGGGACATTCCCCTTATGCTGCCTTGTGTGTGGACATAGGCAGTCTCTCATTACTTTGTAACTGTGCCTTTTGTGGTCTGCCATTCATTGGCCAGACTACATCAGTATTCCATATTACACAGATAACTAATGTGCTGCTAACCTGTATGTACAATTCCAAAGGTGTGTGCAGTTGACAGTTACATTTTATGAACTCTGTCAGGGGTACTTCCACCTGTGCACTATCAGCAATTGATAGGAAGAGTGACTTACCCTGTGGCTGTGCCAGTATTGAGGATGGTGCTGGAGGGCTGACTATGTCAGATGTACATAGTACACTCCCTATACATGGTAAAGCACAGGTAGTGTCATGTTTGGCATCCCTTTTACTGTATGTGCAAGTCAGAGAGAAATGTCATTCCCTGGGTTCCTACCATGTCAGTGTATGTGCTATGCGTTGCCTCTTTGCCAAATCCTGGGCATACTGGGCACGCCTCCTTCTGCCTACATGGTCAGGCTCAGGTTGTTCCTCCTCTGAGTCACACTGTGCCTCTGCTGGCCTTGGCAATGGTGGGGGGCTGTGTGGCCCTGCCCCGTGCTGTTCCTGCTGCAGCTGTTTCCGCAGGATCATATTGTGTAGCATGGCACATACAATGAAAATTTGTGTACATGTAGCTGAAGAGTACTACAAGGTTCCACCAGATATATCCAGGCACCAGAACCATGACTAGATCATCTCAGACACATGCTCTATTATGATTCTGGTTTGTGCGTGTGCCTCATTATGGAGTTTTTGTTCAGGTGTATGTGCATTTCTGATGGGTGTCATCAGCCACGGCTCCAGTGCGTAACCAGCATCCCCCACTAGGTGGCCATTTGGGATGTCCCAACTGGCAAATCTCTGGTACAGCTGTGTCATATGCCAGATGTGGGAGTTGTGATAGCTTCCAGGGCTGCCAGCACACACATTCATTATAATGCCCTGGGCATCGCACATGACCTGGCAGTTAATGGAGGGGAAGCCCTTGCAGTTTATGTAAACCCTACCCTGCATGCCGGGTGGTGCTTTGATGTGTATGTGCATGCAGTCTATAGCACCCACTACCTCAGGGTATTCTGCTTTTTGGTGGAAGAGATGCATATTGCTGGTCAACGCCTCACGGGTGTTAAGGAAATATATGTGCTCACCAGCATGTGCTGACATGGCATCCAGGAACTGGTGGAGTACCCTGGATGCTGATGCCTGTGAGATCCCAATGATATCCCCAGTTGGCCTTTGAAAGGTACCTGTGGCTGGTATTCTTAAGCCTGCACATACCTTGGTATCCTCTGGGATGGGTTCCCCTCTGTTGGTTCTGTGTGTGAGGCCTGGCCGGCACAGCTCAACAATTTGCTGTAGGATATCCCTGTCCACCCAATAGCCCTCCACTATCTCCAACTCATGTAGCCCCTGGTAGGTTACCCAGGGTCTGTACAATATTCTCCTTCTCCTCACTGTGGGTTGGTCATCAGCATTCTCATCCTCACCACCCTCAGCCTCTTCCATATATTGATGTATGAGAGCAACAGCAGCCCCTATCATTTTGTTAGTTTTGTCAGGTAAAATTTCCCCATCTGTGTACACAAGTGGTGTAGAGTTTGTGGGAAAAATCAGAGTGAAAGGTGTTTGCATAGTTTAGAGTAGTGTGCTGGGCTGGGCTGGGCTGCTGTATGTGTAATTGGCTGATTCTGATACATTTCACCTGCCAGCTATGCTAGTTGTCCTTGATTGCCTTCCTACTATTGTTTTCCCTTCCCATTGCCTTCCAGTTTAAGCCCCGAGGTGTGCCGCATGTACCCAGTGCTCAGATGTGAACAGAGCCGCTATTTCCTGTTTTTTTGTTGTTGTTTAAGACCTGGTGCATGGAACGCACACCCGTTTAGGCAATGTAAACACTGCTAGGCAGCCTCAGACACCCCACCCCCACCTTAGCTGTGCTTAGCTAAGGGCAAATACAGGCCACAGAGCTTCAATAAGCTTACAGTATGTTTAGTTTCTGAAAAAGTCTGTTAGACGAATAGTGAATATTAAATTTTGACTACACTAAAAACTACTTATTGGAGTCCTCCTGGTGCATTCCTTGGTGTTTTTTTTATTTCTTGGTTTTGTTATTACACCTTTGCCTGGTACTGCTGTGGTTTTCAGTCAAGCTTACAGCATGCATGACACTCCCCTTTATGAGGTCATCTAACTTATGCTTATACCATGGTGTTGCTGCACCTACACGGTTGGGTGCAAGCTAACAGTGAGGGGAAATCTGTGATTCAGTATCAATCCCCTCATTTGCATAAAACTGACTGCTAATGCATGGTTACAAAACTGACAGCCTTCCCCCTTAGCAACCACTATTCCATGGTATTGTTGTCTTATGCATGCTATTGATTATTATGGCAGAATGCTGATAATGGTTTAAAAGCTTATTTCCAACTTTTTTTCTTTTTTTTGGACCGATTCCGTTTGCGCACCATTGCCCTATACTTAAACTGCCGAAATCGGCCAAAAAATATAAAAGCTATTTTTTATAATTTTGCAACTATTTACCATGCCAATGGCCATATATTTGGCCATTGGCGTGCCTACTACATTGAATACATGCTTTCTTTGGAGCTGTCATGTCTCCGTTTTTTAATTTGCAGAAATGTATTCAGTTAGTAGCCAAATTCATTTCTGCAGGTTACACTATTCCTGCACAGATGCCTGCCTGTTTCCTGGATTGCTAATTCACCTCATTTGCATGTTTTCCCCCTCAAATGGGGTAATTAGCATACAGGAGCTGTGTCCATGCAGGAATAGTGTAGGAGAGCTCATGCACGTCCCGGGAGCTCATTCCTGGATTGCTCGACAGCCATATTGCATGCAGCAGCTCTTGCACTATTCCTGCACACCGTGCAGAGCTTGCTGAATCCTGGGGACTATTTTTGCATTTAATGTAAATGTGGAAATGTCCTATTTTTTCATAATTTTTGTAAACATTCCCTAATAACGCCAGGTCTAAATATATATATATATATATATATATATATATATATATATATATATATATATATATATATATATATATATATATATATACATACCTTTACCAGGACTTCAGAAATTTTACTTTGAAAACATTGAAGAGAATACTCACTTCAGGAGTACAGGGAGTATCCTGCAAAGACGAGTATAATCTTACAGGATACATAGGAACTCTGCTTTCCTGATGACTATACAATTGTAGGAAACAATAAGTTAAGTATGCAGACTACAAAGCAAAAAGTCAAAAATACTCAGAAAGCAGTCTTTCCACTTAGCTCTAACAAATTCCATAGGTCAATCTTAAATCTACCTGCTACTCTTGCAAAATGGGCTCACCTTTCTCCACCTTATTTTTCTGAGTGACACCACTATTCATCCCCTGTGTATGCAATGTCTCCCCTTTTTCTTCTCTCCTACATTGTTTGCAGTATCTGTGCTATGAACCTTTCTTCATATTCTATACCCCCGTTGCTCTTTCCAGCTTAAGAATTCTTTGTCGTATACTGTTAATTACATTTATTTTTCTGACCTAGTATGTTTTTTAGAACAGAGTTTTGCATATCAAATCATGCTTTACCAACACTATATATAACAAGAAGATTATATCTACATCTCTGGAGTATACACCACTTGCTATTTTTTTGTATCTTTCGGCTTTTCCCAGGTAGGGGTCGCCACAGTGGAACTCCGGTCCACTAATGATTGGTAGTTGATTTTTACGTGTCGAGTTACCAGCCCTGACACACAACCTTCAATGAAGGTACACCCATTAATGCATATCTCCACGCAGAAGACGCTTTAGCTGAGAGTCGAACCGGACAGCGTCTTACTGTGAGGCGACAATGCTACGGCAGCACCACAATCGCGGGTACACTACTTGCTATACATCCCAGTATTTTTTTTTACATTATGGTTCTTCCTCAAAATGATTGTAACACCCAGGTACTTTTCTTTTTTCACACAATAAATACTGTGCCTAATATCCAATGTATATCAAAAAGTTCCTTTTGATTGTGTATAAACTTGTGGTCTTTTTACTTTGGTTGAGTCCAGCTGCCATGAATCTGTTCACCCTGAAAGCCATACCGGGAAATGGTACTGGCTGGATTCTCAAATTTTAGCCACTGAAATCGTCTTTTTGTTTTTTTCCACCAGCTTGGCCTATCTAACCTTGTGGGTGCCCTACCAAACCACTCATTTTCATTGCCTCCTGCAAGCTTAATCACTGAAGTCCTTTTTGTTTTCCTGTGCTAGCTTGACTGTCTAGCTCACCTTGGTGCACTACTCGATGTTTCATTCTTCCTCTGTCCCAATTAGGTCAGTACCCTACATCGCCCCATAAGGGCCATCTTTTCTAAGGGACAGTTAGCCTTTCAGTGATCTGACTTATTGCTACAGTAATGAGCAAAAGAGTCAAGCATCATCTCACCATCAGCCATAGGTGACAATTTACTTTTGTTCCAACTCTCCAAGTTGCTCATATGTGTCAAATGTGCAAGTCAGAAATGTGACAATCCTATTAGTGCTTTGAAAGCTTCAGTTCTCAGCCTACCTTACAACATGGTATTGTCATAAATCTGGTAAGCAAACCCACTTTAATAGTTGGGGCCAGCCTTCTGTACTCCAGCAACAGGGTCTCCTTTAACAACAGTGGTAGCTATCAGAAATGACATTCTTCCCCTTTTGGGTAGCTTCTCATGCACCAAGTCTGCTAACAGACCTCTGACATCTGTGTTATAGTTAGGGCCATAACCAGTGGAGTTGGCACCGATGTTTCAGTCGTGGTGCCATTTGTCAATAATTTGATCTTATTGTCTAGTCCCAGTGTGATCCATAGTACAGTCATGCACAGCCTAATCAGTCCAAGCATCAAACCCTGTGGCATTCCACTGGTCACTGGCTTTATACCTGCTAGTGCTTCCTGCTATTGGCTACACACTCCCTCCTATCAGTAAACCATTTCAGTAACCATCTGATTAATTTAGCTATTATGTAGAAATTGTTTAGCTCACTATGTTTATCCTATGAGGCACACTTGTGAAAGCGAATCTGAAGTCTAGATAAACTGCATCTACTAGGTTCTTCATGGCAATCTAACTGGTGAACTGTTAATGAAAGTGGATCTGCCTAGAATGATGACATCTGCTGTTGACATCTGCTAGATAATTTGCATTCAGGAATTCTTCCAGCACCCTACCCCCCCCCCCCCACCTTACTTACATACACACACACACACACACACACACACACACACACACACACACACACACACAGTTTTGTCAGTAGCTTTACCTTGGAAGGATATATGACTTTCTGGTCTATAACTACTGTACACTCTTCTAGACTCTCCTAATGTATATGTATAAAAGTACTGTTTTTTTATCATAGACCCAGCTTCAGGCATTTTTCAGACTCCAGGTGAAGTCAGCTCAGTTTTGTTAGTGGGTAACCCAATGTATCTGTTTGCTCTTTCAACACAAATGCTACATAGCTATCTTGATCCATGTTCTTATCTAGTTGAAGACCCCTGAGCAGTTCCTTCTCTATCCGTATCAGTATTTATCCTTGCTCAGTTTCCTTCTCATGCTGGCGCCTTACCATCCTGCTTATTCTGTAAAGAATGAAATAAACAGCTCATTAGCCTAATATCCTGTTATTTGCATACTTATTTTCCCTTGCATGCTAGTCTTGTCTCTTGTCAGATTTTTCTTGCATTTTTCTTATACATTTAGATGTGTTCTGTACAGATCCTTATTCATTCGTCCAGTTCCTCGTCTGAGGCTGCCAAGGAATGTAGATGCCTATTTCCTGGCCTCATTTTACCTTTTTTTTTTAATACCTGCCTTTCAGTTCATAATGTCCTGCAGTTTGTTGTATAACCAGGTAACTGTCTTTATACAATAAATGCCAGAAAACACAGAGTAAATCTTATTTTCAAAGTTGTCAACAGATGTCAGTAGTTGTTAGTAATATACTAACATTTTAACCTAGCACTGTTTAAAAATAACACCCTCAGCTCAAAATATAATAATAGTGAAAGTTTTGGCAGTTTCAAAATGTATAAAAGGCAGTTGTTTACATTCTGACCAGGGTTTTTTCCAGGTTAAGTCCAGTCCTCTTTTAAATATTAGGCATTCTTAACTACAGTGAAAATAAATTCCCTGAACACAAGAGTGCTACTTCTTGTACTGACTGACAGACTTTCTAATGTTCTTCTGAAACTGTTTCAGAAAACAAAAGATCTTACTTTGGGAGGGGTGACACTGTAACAGTAAACCAGATATGGGATAATTCACTGGAATAGTTGCTTTGGTTGTGGCCTTTTTCTCCCACAGATGACCAATTCTCCCTGCAATGGTCAATGCCAGTCTTGTGGTAATTTTAGTAGTGAAGACTGCAGACATGCAACTTCTGTATAAGCAGTATTGAAATGCATTCAGACCAGTTCTACTTACTGCTTCAGATCTGTTATGTGGTTGGCAAGGTTTCCTGCTTCTTTGAGTGTACTTGTGGTTGCTAGGTTACCTAGGTATAATTTCTTCAGCTGTTTTTTCACTAAAAGAAGACTTCTAACATTGAGATCAGGATCCCATCAGAATCTGCTAATAACTTTACTTGCCACAGACAAATTGCGCCTAAAAACTTCAGCCTTGATTATCTGTTTTGCCTTGCACCAAGTCTCAGCTGAGGTCTTTGTCAACTTTGTTAAAAAAATAAGGTTGCTATATTGATAATACTTAAGACACAAGTCATAAGTAGTAGAAATGAAGCTCCATAAGTCATAAATGTTTTCCAAAACACACCAAAAGAAGATAAACGTCATATGAAATACCCATAAACAAGCAGTTCTCTAATGACATATGAAATGCAAAGAGAGAAAAACTGAGTAGCATAAGCAGGCAGTAACTGAAGAAAATGAAAAAATCTTCCTCCAGTTCAAAAGAGAATAGTCTTTCCAACAGTTTCTACTTCAGGAATTCAGAAAACTGTCATAATGATGTCTAATGTGACGTCACCTATTACAGCGTAGTTCAGCTTGTTATGAAATAAAAGCTCCTATCTCATTGCATGTCCTTTAACCTGAACCAAAGTTTTTCATGCCCATGGACTTTTTTCAGAATCTTGAATGTATTTTAATTGAGACCCTCAAACATTTGCTTCCACAATTAACATCAAACAAGCTGTCATTAGTAACACCTGTATGAACATTATTGTTCCCAATGGTGTTATCTACTCTGTAATATCAAACATTTGACTGCAAAGGTTTTGCTAGACAGTATTTTATAATTGCTCAAAAGGCTATAATTTCTCATATTTATCTACTGTATTATCAATGGTACAAGCACCTTTGAGTCATATACTGAGTCAGTGCAAATGCCACCTTCATCAGTATTAATTATGTCGTAGAGGGAAAAGGAAAACTGAAAAGAGCTCTTTTTTTCCTGAAGAAAAAGAAGACTTCCACATTAGTTAGATATGATCTCCAGTGGGCCCATATTCAGACCACAATGTCATATTCCCCAGTTAGCTGACTCCTCACCTGAAGATGTTCCCTTTGAGAAAAATGTAACCTCTCAGAATTCTTTGAGCTCCCTTCAGAGATCTATTATCCTCCATTCCCCAAAAAAAGTACTGTGAAATGATAAAGGAAATAAACTAAACACTCCTTTCTATCCTGAATATTTCTTAAGTTACTACCTCACAACATCCAGACATACAACCTTCAGCTATCCAAAAGGCAGATAGACTTTACAGAGCTCCACCTAATAGGCCTGATATATTCAATAATTCATATTCTATTCTTACAACTATAGCATTCAGTTCAAAGCAGTTTAATAAGAAAAGTGTCCCTTTGACAACGGTGCCACCTGATAAAGAATCCAAAGTGTTCAAAAGATTTGAAAAAGAGAGTTTGCCTCATTCAGTTTATCTTTCAGGGCAAGTTGCTAAATGTTACATATGGTTTTATATCAAAACTCCATAGTAAAACAGTTTCAGAAAACAAATCAGTGTTTCCATGATGGAGATATTAGAGATAGATGTTTCCGTGATGGAGATATTAGAGAATAGACTTGTAAAGTTCACTTCTATGACAGACAAATAGGGTAGACAAAATAAGAACATAAATACTTAAATGTCCCTGTGACTACTGCAGTTTCTGTCAAAACATACACCTGACTAAGAACAAAACATATGTAGAAGATATGTGTTGCTTTGTAGGCCTTACCAATATATTCTGACAATCTGTTTAGGACAAAACCAAATGTAAAATGGGTATGTCATCAGATTGTAACACAATTCTCGTATGAATTTCCGTGAGCTAAGTGACCATGTTACATAAACCATCACCTTGTCAGACAGCAGTTTTACGTAAATAGTAGTATTCTTCCTCATTTAGTCATACCTGTAAGTCAACAGATAACCCAGCAGTTAAAAAAAGAAAAAAAAAAGGTGCTTGGTGGCCTCACAATCCTGCTGCCTATCCCTTCTCCTCCCAAGCCTGTATGGAGGAAATTTCAGCATTACAGCAAATCTTGCCAGCATATTGCAAAATACAAGTGGGTTCTTCTGTTTTAACAAAACTATGCAACTGATATTCCAATTGCTCCTGCTTCTAGTAACTTCATTGATGCCAGCAACTAATAGTTCAAGTTCTTCAGATAAAAATACAATATCATAGGAGCCACAGCATCAGAAGGGTAAGTGGTTTTGATCCAGATTTTTTTGTAGATAACAAAGAACAAATAGAGAGCACTTTTGAATCTATAAACTCACAAGAATTTCAAATTCTAGATGGTGACATAACATTCTAATAGCAATTGTAGGACAAATTATTTTGTGAACACTCTGCAAACATGGTAATGGCTATCTGCATATTACAGTTAGACCTGCACTTAAGAAAATATATGTATTTTTAAATGGTAAACCAGTTTCAGTCTGACACTCTTCCATTCAGGCTATAATCAGGACACTTAGACCATCAGCTATCTCAGGTAGTGATTGCTCCAGAATGAGAGTACTGTATTTCTTTCTAAATAAGACCTAACCAGAGAGTAAGGCCTAGCATGGTTTTTCCAGCGTGTTCATGATATAAGCCCTACCCCAAAAATAAGCCCCAGTTCCGATTCTTACTGTAACCTAATCATCACTCACACTTGACGATTGAGATCCTTGGCACATAAACCCACGCAGGTGTACTTTGATCAGTCAAAGTACAGACAAAGTGCGGGAAGTACGTGCTTATGGTAACGAGCAGCTGTGGTAGTGTCTTCTCTTCATAACTTCCGCCATTTTGTGTTGCCACTCCGGTTGCATAAGTCTTTAATTAGCCCCCCCCACCAGACAAGATGAGTGCAAAAAGAAAGAACTATTCCGTCGAGTACAAGAAAGGAATCGTGGAGGACTCCTGTGGAAAGAACCTGACGGCTTTCTGTAAAGAGAAGAAGTTAGATCTCCAAATGGTCCAAAAATGGCGAAGAGCGTATGTTAACCTCAGTCAACAGGCCAATGAGGGAAACATTAAGAAGTGTAAGTGTGGATCAGATCGGCAACTATTATTTCCTGAGTTTGAAGACATCATCTGTGAGTGGATTGCTAACAGGAGAGCAAAGGCTTTGGTTGTGCACAGGTCTGATATTCAAGCATTTGCCCTTGCAATAGCACCACAGTTAGAAATATCCCCAGAAGAATTCAAAGCATCACAACATTGGCTGGATGGCTTCCTTCAGTGATATGAACTGTCTCTAAGAAGATCAACAACACTGTTCAAGCTGGAAGATACGGAAGTTATTAAACATGCACTTGCGTTCAAGTCCTTTGTTGATGGCATTGACTTTTCTAAATACCAACTCTCCAACATGATCGTTATGGATGAAACTGCAGTGTTTATGGGCCAAGGATCTCAAACAACAATTGATCAGAGGGGTGTCTTGTCAATCTACATTCCCTCCACTGGTTACGAGAGTGTACGTGTTACCTGTATTTTGGCAATTCATCTAGATGTAAAGAAAACCCCACCTCTAATCATTAGTAAGGACAAGAAAGATAAGATTGAACATGTTTCAGGCATTTACATTCTTGAAACCGAAAAAGCCTGGTACACACAAGCAGTTATAAGGAAGTGGGTCGATGTAATGCTGCCACTTGTTTTGCAAGGTGGCGAAAGAGGTTTGCTAATCTGGGATTCAGCCAGCACTCACTGCGCTAAAGAAACAAAGAAATTCCTAGCACGGAGGAAAACAGATCAAATAATGATTCCTGCAGGAATGACTGCCTATCCCCAGACTCTTGATATTGCAATAAACAAGCCATTCAAGGACCATTTGCGCATGGAACTCAATGACTACATTGAAAATAGAATGGAGAGAAATCAGCATGGAAACTTTGTGCCTAGCCTGCAAGAGGTTGTGACTTGGGTGAAAAATTAATGGGATAAAATCACTGATAGCTGTGTTGCCAATGCACTACGAGCAGGCTACTTGGACAAGCAGTGCTCATTTAAGGAGAGCTCAATTGCTAGGCATGACAGACTAGGGCCAATGGTGCTACAGGAAATGGATTCGCAAGAAATTCAGGCCGAAATTTGGGGGTTGGACACTTATGACAATGTCCCAGAAGAAGATAACATGACTATTTGAATAACTGTGAAAGCCAAGGTGCAGATATTCTGGAGTTGAAATGTTTGTTGCACTGTTTATGTAGAATTCTCACACAACTGTCAACCCGTTATTAGAACTGTTGTCAAATAATAGAAAAGTACGAAATAAATGTAAATTGGTGTACATAAATAAATGTCGATTTTTGTACATGAAGAAATGCCGATTTGTGTTCATTAATTAATGTCAATTTTTGTACATGAATAACTGAATAAAGGTAGATTGTTGTACGGTGCAAGTAAGTAAGGCATCCCCTGATAATAAGCCCTAATGCGCATTTCGCCAGGAGAAAGAATATAAGACCCGGTCTTATTTTCGTGGAAATACGGTATAACCTGCAACAGTTGCAGTATGCTTCTAGACATTTCTTATGTCTTTCAGTTCAGAATTACTGGTCTTTTCCAGATCAGCAACTTCAGATAATTTAAAAGATATTAGAGAGGTCTGCAAACCATTCAAAGCTGTCCATACCATTTTTGTTTCAGGTTGCCCAAACCAAAATCAGAACCTATTGAACCATCTGTCTATAACTAGGGGTATGTGGGTCATGAGAAGGTCTTCAGGTCATCCAACAGCCCCAGATGCTCCTTTGTGTGTTTACTAATGATGTGGAAGTCATAGTCTCCCCTACGAGTTCCCTTGATGTATAGGGATAAAGCCCAGACTATAACCCAGGTAACATGAGTTCATTTAGCATCTGTTGATCTTTGTAGCTGGCATGATGAAAGAAAGAATGATGGAGCATTGTCTGCTCACCTGTTTCTAGGGGCAAAGACTGGGTGATGTGATGGAGGAGGTGGGACTTTTCCCTGTTGCCTCATTGGAGACCAGGACTTGTAAAGGCTGTCTGGTTGAGTGACTGGGCAAGATTATGTAGGCATCTACATCCTATAAGACACAGGTTATAGGTGCTTGTTAGATAATACCTCATTACCTGCCCAGCCTACAGCATGATTCCTGTACACTAGAAGGATAGAATCATGGACTATTAAAGCCTGCCTCCATGAACAGCAGTTTCATCTCCCAAGCTCACTCATCTCCTGTAAGAGAGACATGATCCTGACATTCAGAACCAGTGACTGTGACCCAGAGGAGTTAAACATCCAGACAAAGACACCTATAAATGACTGCAGTACTGGGGGAAAGAAATAATGATGCTGCAAGCCATGCTGCCACTGAGCATCTCACACAAAACCCAAATGAAGTAACCTGCAGAGAAAAAAAAAGTTATTCACCCTGTGAGTGCCTATTAAGTAATATGAGTGATATGTCCAACAGCATGGCTGTAAACATGAAACCATGTTATATACATATAGACTTTGAATGGGATCTGATGCAGAGGACAAAGATTGTCTCCTTCACTATGGCAAAGTTGTTTGTAGACACCTGCAAGTGCAAGGACTTAGCCATGAGTACAGTTTGTTTCCACCCCTCTAGTTGTTTGTGAAACACCTAACCACCCTTGCCTTCCTTCCCCCATAGATATTTTGCCAGTGTGTCAAACCCTCCTGGGCATTTCTTGGAATAGGCAAAAGGACTTCTGTGATGGCTGGAGGGCAGCTAATTTTATTTGTGCACTAAGAAATATTAAATGATTCTCCAAGACAAAAATACTCCAGCTTTCCCAAATTCCTTATGTGCTATGTATGACAGCTGTCTTTAGTATGGCCCCAGGTCACGGAATTCCATGCAGACATGACTTCCTGCTGCATACCAGACAGTTGATTTTTCCCACGCTACTGTAAATTATCAAAGCCAGATAGGAGAGGGCAAATGATGTGTGAGAGGTAACTTTGAGAACTAGTCATCTGCACATCATTGGAGAGACCAGACATAGATACAGTGAGGCTACTCATCATCTTAAAGAACAGACAGCAGTACAGCATCACCGAAGGAATGGCTGTCTACACATGACTCCATCACCAAGTCTGCACACAGCATCAAGGTTTATATACGGAGAGACATGCCTCTGCATGCTCCGAAGGAATAGCTGTCTACACATGACTCCATCACCAAGTCTGCACACAGCATCAAGGTTTATATACAAAGAGACATGCCTCTGCGTGCTCTGAAGGAATGGCTGTCTACACATGACTCCATCACCAAGTCTGCACACAGCATCAAGGTTTATATACGGAGAGACATGCCTCTGCATGCTCCGAAGGAATGGCTGTCTACACATGACTCCATCACCAAGTCTGCACACAGCATCAAGGTTTATATATGGAGAGACATGCCTTTGCATGCTCCGAAGGAATGGCTGTCTACACATGACTCCATCACCAAGTCTGCACACAGCATCAAGGTTTATATAAGGAGAGACATGCCTCTGCATGCTCCAAAGTAATGGCTGTCTACACATGACTCCATCAGCAAGTCTGCACACAGCGTCAAGGTTTATATATGGAGAGACATGCCTCTGCATGCTCCGAAGGAATGGCTGTCTACACATGACTCCATCACCAAGTCTGCACACAGCATCAAGGTTTATATATAAAGAGACATGCCTCTGCATGCTCCGAAGGAATGGCTGTCTGCACATGACTCCATCACCAAGTCTGCACACAGCATCAAGGTTTATATATGGAGAGACATGCCTCTGCATGCTCCGAAGGAATGGCTGTCTACACATGACACCATCACCAAGTCTGCACACAGTATCAGGGTTTATATATGGAGAGACATGCCTCTGCATGCTCCGAAGGAATGGCTGTCTACACATGACTCCATCACCAAGTCTGCACACAGCATCAAGGTTTATATGTGAAGAGACATGCCTCTGCATGCTCCAAATGAATGGCTGTCTATACATGACTCCATCATCAAGTCTGCACACAGCGTCAAGGTTTATATGTGAAGAGTCATGCCTCTGCATGCTCCGAATGAATGGCTGTCTACACATGACTCCATCATCAAGTCTGCACATAGCATCAAGGTTTATATACGAAGAGACATGCCTCTGCATGCTCTGAAGGAATGGCTGTCTACACATGACTCCATCACCAAGTCTGCACACAGCATCAAGGTTTATATATGAAGAGACATGCCTCTGCATGCTCCGAAGGAATGGCTGTCTACACATGACTCCATCACCAAGTCTGCACACAGCATCAAGGTTTATATACAGAGAGACATGCCTCTGCATGCGCCGAAGGAATGGCTGTCTACACATGACTCCATCACCAAGTCTGCACACAGCATCAAGGTTTATATGTGAAGAGACATGCCTCTGCATGCTCCGAATGAATGGCTGTCTACACATGACTCCATCACCAAGTCTGCACACAGCGTCAAGGTTTATATGTGAAGAGTCATGCCTCTGCATGCTCCGAATGAATGGCTGTCTACACATGACTCCATCATCAAGTCTGCACATAGCATCAAGGTTTATATACGAAGAGACATGCCTCTGCATGCTCTGAAGGAATGGCTGTCTACACATGACTCCATCACCAAGTCTGCACACAGCATCAAGGTTTATATATGAAGAGACATGCCTCTGCATGCTCCGAAGGAATGGCTGTCTACACATGACTCCATCACCAAGTCTGCACACAGCATCAAGGTTTATATATGAAGAGACATGACTCTGCATGCTCCGAAGGAACGGCTGTCTACACATGACTCCATCACCAAGTCTGCACACAGTGTCAAGGTTTATATACGGAGAGACATGCCTCTGCATGCTCCGAAGGAATGGCTGTCTACACATGACTCCATCACCAAGTTGGCACAATTATGTCCCTAACACCAACATAACTCTTCCTGCAAAATGTGATGATGCGTACTCCTGGTCATCACAGACATGGACCATGCTCTGCCTAAGGTTCCTACACTTCAAATATCCAGAACATAAAGTGGTTAAAGTCATTGTAGTGTATGTAGGTGGGCAAACTTTCTATGTATGTGTCCTGTGTTTGACCTTGTCTACAGCTGGGTAACTGTACAGACAAGCTGGTTTGAGCTTAAGGCTGTCACTTTATATGTATGAGTTCACCTTTACTGCATCAGCCTCATGTGACATAGTAAATTCTGACATTGCTATTGCGACAAGGGAATGTTATTTCAAATGATTAATTTAATTCAAGGTTTCTATTACTGCTTTATATTAACAGAAAGCTATAATAATAACCTATATAATGAGTACTAATTCTAAACAGTAATATGATCTGTGCGATTTCTTTGGAAAGATCTCTTTCTGTTTGTTTTTCCAAATGTAGCCATTTTGTGTAAGAGACATTAACGTAAATAGATAAAAGGAAAAAAAAATAAAACACTGCATGTAACTGGAGTCCTTGAGCACTAAATGTATTTATTTTTTCTTCCATGCAGATTGGCATTAACAAAGCTGGATATCTTGGATGTGTTAAGTGAAATTAAAATTGGTACAGCCTATAAACTCAATGGAAAGCGAATACCTTATTTTCCAGGTATGGTATAATCAAGTGTGTATTTGGTTAGCACATTAAAATTATAGTTTTACCTTTGGAGAAATGAAGGACTTGCTCAAAAGTTTCATTTAAAGGTCTACCAATCTGCGTGAGAGCCTAAGTTCAAAATTATTACAAATAAGTTTACACTGTTTCAGTGTTTGAGGTTATCATTTTTATGAGGTTATTCCAATGTAGTCCTCTAAACCATAGATGACCCATCCCCCTGTTTGGCTTGGTGGATGGGGGGAATGGGAACTCCTCAATAGGAGATGGCGAGGAATGAACCTGCTTGCCTCCAATATTACATGTTTTGCTCATGAGAGCATTTTTATATGTGCCCTGTGGAATTCCCTTAATGACCCTTGAGGGAGTTGCTGCTGCCTATAAAGTGATCAGCTCCTCTTTTGCCTAACCACTTGGTAGTTTACAGATACCCCTGTCATGCTCTGGGCCCTCCACCAGAGTCGGTGCTCTAGGCATACCTCCTGCATATCTGCACTCGTTCATCCAAACCTGGCACGCAGACAGTTGCTTTTATTCCTCTTTTCATCATCCTTTTCAGTGCCCAGACCACTGAGGGAATTCAGGTCATCTGGGTCGCAGTCAAGTAAGTGAGGCTGCTTCATAGTCATGTAAAATTAAACCCTGTTAGAAGAGGTATATTCTAGGACATCAATGTGTTTGTAAAAGGAATGAAACTATTGATTTGTAGCGTTGCATGAATGAAAGCAAGACACAAGTGTATGACTTTCATCATTGTAACTGTATTAATATAATTTCTCAGCATAGCTTTTGCAGATTACATTAGATTATTTTTTTTCTATGTGCTATCCAATCATCCTAAAATGAGTTATACTTCATTGTTTTTTTATACTGAGAAGTGTGACTCAAAAACACTTAAAAAAGATTACTTTTTGCAGGGGGCTACATTTCTGTGTAGACATATACATACATGGCAAGTATAAAAATACACACACACACACACACACACACACATATATATATATATATATATATGTGTGTGTGTGTGTGTGTGTGTGTGTGTGTTTGTGTTTGTAAACATATATGTTTGCAGCATCTACCATCTGAGAATCATGTAATTGTTAACATTTTTTGGTATGAAAAACATCATTTCAGTTATTCAGATTATGTTATAATCAATTTCTTAAAGATCAACTATAATGTAATTCTATGGATTTGCATTTCTCTGTAGTGGTGCAACAGTGGAATTAGTATATTTAAGTTCTAAGGTGTGGTGGCAGTGCCCCCCGTGTTAAGATAGTGTTTGAAGTTGTAGTTGATTCACTTTAGTTTATTTCAATTTTAAGGTAATTACATTTATGATTGCACATGTAAACATTAGTTTTAGAGTTTTTTTATGTTATTCATTGCCAGTACAATAGTATGATTTTATTTATTTATTACATTTGTTAACCGGGTAGTGTCTAACTGAGTTAGAAGCCAGTGGAGGCCCGGGGAGAAAAGCTCCACATGTAGTAATAAAGCTTACGGTAATAATAATTATTATACAATAGTCAGTAAGAATACAAACAACAGTTTACACAAGTATATAGAGTCCCAAGTACAAGCCATTGTAAACTTATACAGAATACTAATTACAAGGACAGTGTGTGTAAAATAAATTAAGACAGTATGCATGCATTTTGAATACTATTTACAACAACAGCGTGCATAAAATAAATTTAGAGGCAATATATCAACAGTGACATGACAGGGAGTTAATTACTATTCTGTGTGTATGTACAATGTGGCTGAAATCAAAGAATCTCTGTTAATTAAAACAGTGTAAAAGTTATGGGCCAGCAGTGTTTGAATGAGAAACGAAGGGAGTATAGAAGGATGTAAAGTAGAGAAAAAAGGTAAGTTACATGGAGGTAGGAAGCAATTAGCCTGGTGAATGACAGGAGCAGAGCCAGTGTGTGTATATATATATATATATATATATATATATATAATATGTGTGTGTGTGTGTGTTTGTGTGCATATTTATTTACATACACACACATATATATATATATATATATATATATATATATATATATATATATATATTCATGCATACATCAACTCCACAATCATACAGTCATACAACAGTAGGGGTGAAATGAATAACCCCACTGCAGAGTAACACCAGCTTATACACCATTAAGTAAGTAAGCTTTTGATAAGCTGTGATCCAAAGAAATTGCACTAAATTTGCTCAAAAACTGTATTTGAAGTGTAAGATACACAGTTCAGCTAAAAAAAAACATTAATTTTCTACATTTCATGACATTTGTTAATTGGGCAGTAAGCCTATTTCGTTTGTCAATTTAAGTACCTTAACCATCTAGCATCCTCACACCATTCCTTCCTCCTCTTGCTCTCTTTAAAACTGTCCCATGCTCTCTAAAATATCTCTCTGGATTCCCTCTCCAGCACCTATTCCAGTAGTCCATCCCATGGGTCCACAACCCTCTCTGTGAAAATTTATTTTTGGATAGCTACAGAGTAGTTAGTCCTTAGAATCTTCTGCCTCTACACTCCCTTTCTACTGTTGTCCTTCCTGTTCAAAATTATCCCTTCACATCTGTCCTAGTCCAGTAATCCATCCCATGGGTCCACAACCCTCTCTGTGAAAAATTATTTTTGAAGCTCTAGAGAGTAGTTAGTCCTTAGAATCTTCTGCCTATACACCCCCTTTCTACTGTTGTCCTTTCTGTTCAAAATTATCCCTTCACATCTGTCTTTGACATGATGTTATGTGGTAGTATTATGTCCACCCCTACCCCTTCACCCCCATCTCTTTCCAAGAGAAAGAGAAGAGTTTTAGCTCCTCTAGCTTCTGGTCATATTCCTTCCCTTCCATCCTGTGGAGCTTTCTGATAGCTTTCTTCTGTATTCATTCCAGCACCACAATCAGTGTCTGTTGTTATTTAATAGTATCCATTACTTCTTCATTCCTATAAAGTAGAGTGTTACAGCCAGTTGCATAGCTGGGATGGAACAAAGGAGGTAGCCTCCCCAGGTGGAGAGCATTGGGGGTCACAATCAGCAGATGCAGCTGGGTTTTCCATGCATGTACATTACCGGCATTCAATAAATGAATGAAGGTGTTTGCATTACCAGTCTGAACTGAAGCACTTTAGCAATCATTGTGTGGTATAACTGTAATAACTGCTTGCTACAAATATAGCAAGTAGTGTGTTACAGTTTAAAAAGCAAACAGTTCTTTTCTTTTTTCATTAAATCCCATTCTAGGACTTCAGTAATGAAATGCTTTAGTGCTCTGTATGTGACCGTAACAACTACTTGCTACAAATGTAACAAGCAGTTGCTACAGTTAAAAATGAAGGAAGAGGTTTTTTATTTTGGTTGGTTGATTGGTTGTTTTGTAGAACTGAAACACTTTAATGCTTTATGTGTAGACTGTAGTAGTTGCTTCCTACAAATGTAGACGTGTTAGAAGCAATCGCTACAGTTTAAAGGGATAATTAATGGAGGAAATGTGAATCCTTAAAATTTTGAGGAAAGAAAAGAAGCTCTAAAATGAGTAGAAGGTACATAGAAGGAAGAAAACAATATTGTTAGCAGAAATTGTAGTAAAATCAAACATCAGGAGTATTTGTTTTTCACAGAGAGAGTAGTGGTATGGAAATTGAAACAGAATACTTTTTAAAGGTGGGCAACATGTATTAATAAAACAGAAGGACTTGAGGTTTGGGATAGGTGGAGAAGTTTACCAGTAGAAGCAGTGTACTAACTGTACATATTAATGCCCTTTGAAAAGTGTGAGGACAAAAGCAGTAAGAATTCAAGAATTAATACAGATAATATTCACTAATTCCAAGACTGTTGTATCTCATCCAAGGTACAATAACGTCAGTATTACCATATATAAGTAGCAAGGGTGTAGAGGCACAAATTCTGCCACATCACTATATGTTAAGAAACAAAGCTCTTTGTGCAACAATTTATTAAAAGTATAACAGCAAGGTTTGAAATTTGGAGTTTTTTGTACGAACTACAATTTAATTTTCCAAGTGTTGGGACCTGCAACATAATGACTTGTATGTCTTGTGAGAAGCCATACATATTAACCTACTTGATGTTCTTTTAGATTATTTCTGCCTTATAATTGGTATGCTGATATGTTTATAATGTATGAGGTACAAAACAGTATCATGTTTTTAGCCAACACTGCATATGCATAATAATATAAGTATTAAGTCATATTAGCAGTAGACATGCTAATATTTGAATTTAGTGGCATTTTTGGGTTATGTATGCTGTGTTAACACTGGCAAAACTTAGTTTTATTTTTTACAATTATCACTTTTGATACAAAATCTAGGCTATAAACACAAATAACAAAGTACTTCTGCAGTCATCCACGCTTGGAATAATTATATTTGTGTTTCTGTGGCATAAAACAAAGCAGTAACTTAAATATTGTCATTAATCAGTCATGTTTCTTCTTCCTTTCAGCTAACCAAGAAATTCTGAATAGAGTAGAAGTGGAGTATGAAACATTTCCAGGTTGGAAAACTGACACTACTCGTGCCAGAAAATGGGATGACCTTCCCCTAAAAGCACAGAACTATATACGTTTTATTGAAACACAAGTGGGAGTTCCAAGTAAGTGAAAATATTAGTTGGTGTGATGTATGTGCTTGCTATATGTTTTTTGAACTCCCCAAGATTCTTGGCCTATCAGTTTGCCCCAGAAAAGTTTATCTACTACTGAACACTTCTTTAGATTTCATTGTTTGTATTCAGTCAATACTCAGGAGATTTAAAGTCCCGAATATGTCCCCAGAAGTTCAGTACAACAAGAAAGCTATACAGAATCTGATTGCAATACAAAGGACACTATTATATTGTCAAATTGATAGCATAAAAAGATATAACAGCAGTAGCCTTAAAATGGCTGCCAAGATAGGCTACTCAACTGAAATGTATTATTTATGTATTTATTTAATTCTGAATGAAAATATTAACTTTTGACAGAAATTTAAATAGGAAAATATTCTACTGAATTGATTAGATGTAAACCAGAAAACAAAATCACAGAATTTAGAGTCAGAGTCTTCTGTCAAAAAACACTTTTGGACAACTGTATTATCTACTTCCCCAGTCAGGCTGTTCCCTGTGCTGAGGCCCACATGAGGGGAAAACCTCAGCAAGAGACCAGTCTCTGAATCAGAAAGGGTTATCATGAGACACAAACCTTCTGACATAAGGCTTCCATATTACTGTAAGCCTTTCTGAATCCTCCCATATCCCCTCATAAATGATCCCCATGTAGTTTGATAGGGTACTAAACATCCACTTCTTGTGATGCTCGCTATTATCCATTCATTTATGCATGAAAATTTAACTATGATGTCTTCTTTAGTACTGGAAGCAGCATCAGAGAGCTAAGGTCTAATAATTAGTAATAATAGTGCTTTCTCACATAATGCATCTGATAGGTGAGAAAAGTCTGAGATTATTGACATTTAATGTATTGTGCCTTGATTTGGTGTCATAAGTAAATATAGTCCTAGGTAAAATAAATGTGTTACAATATATTGTACTGTGTGTATATGATAGTGGTACAAATGTTGTGTCAAAGGAGGATTCTGCCAGCACAGCTATCCGATATTTTGTAAATAATTATATGTCATGTGTGAATATCAACATGATTTATATAAGATGTTTGTGTTATAAATGTATTAGAACTGTATGCCATGTGTATATCAAACTGATGGTACAGCAGTATGTGTTGAAAAGGTTTTTGCAAAGTGCTGTTTGAAATGTAACCACAGTGTACCCTACTGGAATAAAACAGAAATGTACATGCACTATTGTAACTGTTTAAATGTATATATTTTAACAGTGGAAACTGAAATACAGGAGGTTAACTTTAGAAAAATAGCTGAAATTAAATTACTATATGGCTAGGCCATAAAAGATGGTATCTTTCAGTTTTTAAAGCAGCTAGAGACAGAGTCTGTGCTGAAAAACGTTCTGTATTGTCTTCAGCGTGAACTAATTACTACCTCAGAAAGCATGAAGGAATGTAATTCTTTTATGACCTCCAGCATCTGCCAAAGATCTGAGGTCTATGTATTTTTACAGGTAGTTGCTAAATACTGTTAGTTTCCAGCAGTGGGGGTTTCATCTGGGAAAGAATCAGATGACAAGAAATGACATCATTCTTCAAGCTATCCCAGCAGTAGTATTTGAGATATTAATTTGAGAAGCCTCTTAGTGAGACAGAGCATTCTGTATTCTGTCTTGGACCTGACAAGAACCATTCACCACACATCTGCCTTGCTCTAATGAAGTAAGTTTCTAGGGTATAGTAACTCTCTTAGAAATAGTCAAGAATATAGTGAAACTTAGTTTAGATATTTTCCTTTATTTATCTGAGACTGTCCTGCAATGTTGTTTTAAATATTTCCTGTGGTTTTGAACAGTCACTGCAGATATATATTTAGTATTGTCTTGATCTTTTATTATTTATTATTACATATATGTGGCTGATCTGTGTAAAGATATTTAAGTTTTGAGAGTATTTGCATATTTATTTGGTGACACTGTGTGCGCTACTCCTGATAGCCTTGCTCATGGCCCAATTACCATTTGTATTAATATTAATATTATACAGTAAGACTGGACACCCTTTGTTAAGGGCCTTAAACTAGCTGATAAGGAGATGGCTGGTGGCAGCAGTAACTACCTTATCGTTTTGGCAGAAGGGAGCATAGCTAGTAAACTTGTGCCAGCCTCCCCCAGGTTTGTGTGTGTCTGTGTGTGTGTGTGTGTGTGTGTGTGTGTGTGTGTGTGTGTGTGTGTGTGTCTGTGTGTGTGTGTGTGTGTCTGTGTGTTTGTGTAAATCAAACCTCAAAGAGTGTATCAGCTACTTGGGCAGGGACACAAAGCACTGGTTGGACAGAGAGGGTGCTGGTAGGTCTTGTCTTGGTCGCTCAGCTGAGATCTCAGCTTTATAACTGTGCCAGTGGATAGTCTTTTTGGGGATCTGGAGGAAGAGTGAGAGGGAGAAACTAGCCCCAGACTGACCATGGTTTCTGTGTGCTCTTAAGGCAAACTGCACTTGATGCAGAGAGCTACATCTGGAAATACTGTGTGTGTACTTGTCATCCTACCAGTGAATGTTCCCCCACTGTTGCCAGTGGTGAAGATTGAGGCTCCTTGATTACTGGTCCAGTGGTGGGGTGTCATACATGTGTATGTAGTAACTGTGTGTGGAAATGAGTGATTTGTTCTGTTGTAAGCGATGTCTATGTTCAAGTGTGGTGATGGTGTTTACAAGATAGGCTCATCAGGGTTTTGTGCAAGGATGAATGGTGTTTGTGTGTGTGTGTGTGTGTGTGTGTGTGTGTGTGTGTGTGTGTGTGTGTGTGTGTGTGTGTGTGTGTGTGTGTGTGTGTGTCCATGGTCTGCTTTATAGATAGTGCTTACTTTTGCTTTGTTGTGGTTTACATTGGATGAGATCGGTTTACACTGGATAAGGGGATTCAGTCCTTTTCCCCACTTTAGTGTGGAATTGGAGTTAGTGTTGCATGCATGGAACTGCTGCAAAAATTCAGCTCGGCTTAGCTCATAGGTTCATAGGAAAGTATTAGGCTAGCTGCCTTGCAGGGCATTTTAGACCTAGCCAATTTCCCTAGGAGTGAGAATCAAATGCTACACCTTGAGTCCCTGAGGTAAATATTTTAACCATTATGCTATCAACCAACCTTATTTAGTTATTTTTACTTATGTTTGAGTTCAATAGGACCTTTTAATTTTGATGGTTTGATTTGTGAGTTATTGACTCTCACTGTACTTTGACATAGATCAAAACTTACATATATATGGAAATATGACCTTAAATTAAAAATAAAATCAAACCCCATAATATTAAATATGAATGCTCAATCCATACATTATGATGTGAAAGAAACCAAAGTCCAACCATCTTATTCTTTATTCAACAAAGCTTTCAAGTCAATCCAACTCTTCTTCATTGTCATGAAGGAGACCTATATGTTGCAAGGATATGGTACATCACCCTGTTTATGGTGATTTGCACATATATGAGTTCTAGTGGTTTATACACTTAACTTGTCTGGATGTAAGATTGGTCTAAATATAGAGTGAGACTCCTCTACCTTTATTTCCCTCATGTACAGTAGCTGGTCTAAAGTTGTACAAGGCATGTATATATTTAGACAGTAATGGCACAAGAGTGCAGATGTACCAGAGCAAAGATACTTAGAATACTAGGCACAATAAGCCTTCACCAGCAATTCCCAGCTCAGAAGGGTGATGGCTACCCTCTCCTCCAACAAGAGCTTAGACCACAAACCTTCTTAATGTAAAATAACTGATTTGGAGCCCAAATGCTTAAACCTGAACTAAAACACTTTTAGAATAACAGACACAATGAGCCTTCAACCAGCAATTCCCAGCTCAGAAGGGCACAGGCTATCCCTTCCTACCACAAGAGTGTAGAACACAAACCTTCCTAATATAAAATAACTGGTATGGAGCCCAAGTGCTTAAATCAGAACAAAGGCACTTAGAATAACAGGCACAACAGGCATTCACCAACAATTGTCAGCTCAGAAGGGTGTATGCTATCCTCTCCTGCCACAACAGTATAGACCACAAACTTGTGTAATGTAAAATAACTGGTTTGGAGCCCAAGTGCTCAAATCAGAAAAAAGACACTTAGAATAACAGCCACAATAAGCCTTCACCAGCAATCCCCAGCTCAGAAGGGCAGAGGCTCCTCTCCTTCCACAACAGTGCAGACTACGAATCTTTTAATGTAAAATAACTAGCCTGAAGCCCAGGCACTTAAACCATATGTAGACACCTTTAGAATAAAAGACACCATAAGCCTTCAACCAGCAATTCCCAATGTAGAAGGGTATAAGCTACCTCTCCTACCACAAGAGTATAGACCACAAACCTTCCTTGTGTAAGATAACTAGTTTGAAGTCCAAGTGCTTAAATCAAAACTAAGAGGCTTAGATTAACAGCTACAATTTAATCAGGCTACTAACAAACAGTAATAAATGCAGCAGATTAAGTGAAACTGAACACTTTAAGATCATGCAGTAAAAAGCTAAATAAAGCAAGAACGTAGGAAGAAGCACAGATACAGTAAAAGCAACTGAATAAAGTGCAATTTTTTAAGTAAGTGGGAAGAGAGGAAATAGAAGATAGTTCAAGTTTAAGAGGCTGGTCTATCAGTACTCAGTAGAATAAGCTGATGAGATGGGACTTGGAGGAGTGTCCAAAATGAGATGTATAATAGGGGCGGGCAACTCAAAAGCCACAAGTTTAACAGTGCAACAGCATTAGGCAGGGTGGTAGGAAAATTCAAATGCATACAGAGGTCAGCAGTAGTCAGGCAGAGAACAGCAAGTCAAACAAACACTACAGCTAAATAGAGATGCCTCTAAATATTTCTAGTTAAATGAGGAATGCTATTTCTCAGCTCCTCCTACTAATTAGCTAGATGTTATTCACTGTCTGTAAAGGAATTCTTTTCTAACTTTTCTAAATGACCCTAGCCAAGACCTCTTAAAAGCCCAAAACAACAAAAAACTTAAAACAAAACAAAATGCAATATAAGAAAAAGATAAAAAAATAGAATTAACCAAACCTTAAATTAATAACTTCAATTCAAAATTGAATGCAGACAGAGATCAACAATAATCAGGCAGAAAACAGCAAGTCAAACAAGCATGCATCTGTATACCAGTTATTGGTTTTCTGTGCACGATTTGAAATGCTTTCAGTCTATATTAGAACATCAAAGTTTCAAATCTTTGAATGTTCTAATATTGACCCCTATTCAGTGAACGCTGAAAATAGCAAAGTTGCAAAACACAAAATTTTTTCTTAGGGAAGGAATTCGGTTGGCCGTTTCTGTGGCTTTGCTATTTTCAGCACTGTGGTGGAAAGTTATGGGTCGGGATCAGGTAAGTGTGCGATTGTGTGGAAGTGAGGGTTAGGGCACGGATTAGGTGAGTTAGGGGTAGGGCGCGGGTCAGGTAAGTGTGTGATTGTGTAGACGTGAGGGTTAGGGCGGGGTAGGTGAGTTAAGGTTAGGGCACGGGTGAGGTGAGTGTGCGATAGCGACAGACCTTAGGGTTAGGGTTTGGGTTAATGTAAGTGGATAGATTGTATTGTATGTACAGTTTAGTGTAGGGTTAGATGTAGGATTTTAATTGTATGTGTGTGTGGATTGCTGTTTGTTTGGTGTGCTTGTGTTGTGTGTATGTGTGTTGTAACAGCAAATTTTTTCCCTGGGAATAGGGGTCGATATTAGAACATCCAAAGTTTTGAAAATTCGATGTTCTAATATAGACCCATTATATATATATATATATATATATATATATATATATATATATATATATATATATATATATATATATATATATATATATATATATATATATATATATATATGTATATTTATATAGGTCTACTACGGTTGATTGAAAACTCACTTGATTGAAAATGAAATTACTAGGGCCACTTCACTGAAAGCTCACTTCACTGAAAACTCACTTGACTGAAACTTATTTCATTGAAAGTTATAAATGGCCTTTTCCCCATTGTAGTGCAACCCTGGAGTTAGTATATAAAGTAAGGGGGTGGGGGGTGGGGGGTGAAGTTCCCCACATATCTTGGTTATATATTCTCTTTTGGAAACAGTTATTTATTGCACTTGTAAGTATCACTGTGTATAGTTTAAAATGTTTACAATATGTGGGGGCCTATGCCCCCCACACCCCCCCTTACTTTATATACTAACTCCAGGGTCACACTACAGTGGGGAAAAGGCCATTTATAACTTTCAACAAAATGAATTTCAAAGAAATGAGTTTTCAGTGAAGTGAGCTTTCAGTGAAGTGGTCCTAGTAATTTTATTTTCAGTCAAGTGAGTTTTCAATCAACTGTAGTAGACCCATATATATATATATATATATATATATATATATATATATATATATATATATATATATATATATATATACATATATAAATATATATATATATATATATATATATATATATATTCATTCATAGACTGTTATTAGGCTAATGACCCAGGGGCCTCTCTAAGCCTAGTCAAGTTTTCCCAAAAGAATACTGATGTCCTGTATCCAAATAGGAAACTGATGGCCAGGCATTTATAAGCTATTTCTGTTCATAAGGGACATAGGTGCCAGGCCCATTGTAAATTTCCTATCCTCCATCACTTGTCTAGGTTGTGCTTAAACTGGGTAATAGAAGAACACAGCTTCACATGGATGGGAAGCCTGTTCCATAGGAGGGGTAGTCTCTGGGACACACAACTGTCTCTCCAGCATGTTCTGTTTAAGTTGCAGACAAAATTCAGGTCCCTAGACCTTGTATTTCTAGTACTCTCTGACTTACAATATGTAGGAGATTCATAAGTGTGGGGTTTGCAGATGCCTTGTAAGCCAGGCAGAGATCACCTCTCTGCAATGTATAGGAGACTGAGTAGAGCAAAAGGGCTTTAAGGCACTCTGCATAAGGCAGATTTGTTATGTCTTGTATTCTTTTTGTATGGAACCTTTGAGGTTGCTGCAGTTGCTGCAAATGCCTGGTTAGGTACATACCAAAGGGAGCATTGTACTTTATGACTTCTCTGATAAGGGCAGAGTATAGTGCGATAATGACCTCTTTGTATCTAGATGCCATGCCCTTACTTATAATTTGTCCAACATAAAAGGATTTCCCGCCTCTGTGTCCACATGGTGGTCGAAGGTAAGACTACTGTTTACGTGCATACCCAGATCCCTGACTACTGGGTCAACTCTTAGGAGTGTGTTATCAACGTGGTAATTACCTAAGCTTGCCTTACCTTGGAGAAAAGGGAATATTCTGAGAAACTGCCATAGCAGACTTACTATATCTAAGTCTGTTTTTTCAGCCATTCAGTTTCCATATGAAGACTCTCGCTGAAATGGGTCACAATATTTCAAATAGTTACCTTCCCATGGTCTTATATCCTTATTCTGTCACCAGCCTGCAAGCTTGGTAGCCTTCTACAGTTTCAGCGATAGAAGTATTTCTGTTTCTGGTATTCTTTTTACAACAGTTCATTTACTGTGCACTAATTTTAGGTACAATTAATGTAGCTGAAGAAAGTGATTTGTTTTTCAACTTTCTGTCCATTAAAATTTGTGCTGCTAAGAAACCAAGTTCCTGCAACAGAGTTTATTGTACTACGGAACTGCAGGACGAAATCCCTCATGGCTTCTATTACTGTGTTTTCTCACAAGATCATTTGCTGTTTGTATAGTTCTTCCCATGTGACTAGATAGCAGGGACTGGACTTTTGTAAGTTTGAATTCCCACTTAAGCTCAGATGTTCTGAAAACTATTTTTATTGTGAAATACTTTCTGCTATATTTAGAACTATTTTTGTTATGAAATAATACTTTCCATATGTATGTGTATGTAAATATATATATATATATATATATATATATATATATATATATATATATATATATATATATATGTATGTATATCTATATATTTATTTGATATATACACACATTGGATCAGTATCAGTTGATCGAGTTTTCAGAAACTTTAAATTTATATTGGCGAGACGATATGATTGAATTTCTGAAAACTTCAAGCTTTTGAATGGAGATCACGGTACAGTGAGATTGGTAAATTTACCATTCTCCTCAGTGTACTGCGATCTCAGAGTCGGTATATTTAATTTACAGAAGGTGTGGGGGGTACAAGCCCCCCTGCAAAAATGTAAAAAAGGATTGATTTTTGTGGGGGGGTTTTTTTGTTTTTGGTTTTTTTTTTTTTGGTTTCCCTAGTACAGGATGATTTCAGGTAAAATCAGCCTCTGTATTGTGGGCAAACTTTGGTCGACTATGTACATGGTCAACAGTTGTGTGAAAATGGATAATCACAGGAGTTGGGGAATATGCTGTTTCCCCAAGGATTGTGTGATGTGGAGTTTATATGTGTATGAGAGATAGAGATATCTATATCTGTATTGCTATATATATATATATATATATATATATATATTATATATATATATATATTTATATATATATATATATACATATTATATATATATATATATATATATATATATATATACACATATTTTATATATATATATATATATATATATATATATACAGAGAGAGAGAGAGAGAGAGAGAGAGAATTAGCAGACGTTGTGGGGCTGCAGGGGGGCTTACCCCCTCTGCAAAAACACTGTTAGGTTTGCATGTTCTAAGGAGTAGCCTCAAAGCATGTCCAGAAGTATGTCAAAGTATTGTTTTAACATAACCGTGTCAATGTTAGTTTGAGGTAACAGAGTATTTTGTATGGAAAATAATACCAGTGGGAATGCAAAGACATTTACAGAGCTAACAGAAAAATATGTTTTTAGTCTTAAATCTGCCAACTGTTGACAAGAATGTCAATTCAACAAATGCTCGGGCATATAGATAGATAGAGAGAGATGAGAGATGTACTACTCATATGTCAATTTCTCTTATCACAAGGTATCCAATCTGTATAATCATTATTAACCCATGAACCGAAAAGAGGAAATGGAAAGGTGAAGGTGAGGGAAAATAACATATAATGTAAAAGAGTGAAAGAAAAGACCACATACAAATAAATTTTAAAAAAGTGCTTTTAATAAAAAATACATACTAATGCAAAATAAATACCAGTACCTTTCATTCTCATATTGACTACAATAATAGCATAACATAACATTATTTGTTAAGGTTAGAAAATGGTTGCATTTTCATGTTAAGGTCACAAGAGGGAGCCCTCTGACAGCATTTCACCAACTTGCAAAGTACATTCACAAATCATGTATTTTAATAATTAATTTTAGGTTCTATGTATTAACATTTTTATAATGATTTTTATAATTATTTAAATTTTTTTTAATCAGAGAATTATATGTGTTTGTAGATGCACATTTAGGATGTATTTTTCAGAATGCTTTTAAAAATGTTTTTTAGCATTTTTTTTTTTTTTACCAGTATTTTAATATGACTTTTATTTAACTGAACATTATAAAGTAATTTCACTGTCTTAATTGAATAATGGGAGGGGTATAAAAGTGATGTTAATGTAAATTGTCCGGATCTGATGATGTCTGTACACTAGGGACGAAAATGCAGTGTTATTTGTGGAGGTGTTTATGTGTTGGTGTTATTAACATTACACTTTTGGCATCAAAACTGTGGACTGCTGTTTCCCATCCTTCCAGGGTCCTTTCTTTGATCTGGTTATTGGTGAATATTCGGTCCCTTAAATTCAGTTTATTTCGGAGTATCTATAACATAACATAACACATTCATGTATATGCAAGCCATTATTCCTCCAATGGAAAATGTGGTTTATATTTCCATTGTATAATATTGTTTCACTAGAATAATCTTCAATTTCATCTCTCTTTCTTTGCATATCCATCAGTATTGTAAATAAAAATATCCTAAGTCTACATGGTAATCTGTGTTCCATATCTAAAACCAGTTGGCATAATACTTAAGGTCTTTGCTTCCCATGTATAAGGTACAAGGTTCAGTCCTGACCTCATTCCTGCCATTGCCTGTTTGGAGTTTGCATGTTCTCTCTGTGGGGCTCCTCCCACCTCTGAAAAACATGCAGTGGAGTGTTTCCAATTCAGACTCACCCAAGAATGGAGCTGTGGCAGCAGCACATACTCTAGATGGTGCCCTATAGGAGGAAGAGTTGTATATACCAACCTCTTTGGGCATCTGCTGTAGTAGCTAGCCACTTGACATTGTAAAAATGCTCCTTTAGGTCTTGTTGACTAATATTGCCAAATGGGCATGGGTATTTGCCAGTGATAAGTGGGTTGAGGACCTGACCTACTCTGACTTATGCCAGGGACCTTCATGCTAACAGTGGGAGGGATTTATGTGTCTAATGGCCAGTGTGTGCCCAGCATAAAGCCAAGCAACCCTGGGTCAATAAGCTGCTGGCTGGTATCCATTTGCCCAGCTTGGGTTACCTGGAATTGCTCTATTGAGCGAAAACTGAATGTAAAACCAATCAACCTGCCAAAAGTGAACTAAGAATTGTTACATTCAATGTAGGGTCACTAACAGAATGCAACTGGGAAGTGGATGACATGATGATAAGGAGGAGGCTAGACATCCTATGTATCCAGGAGACAAGATGGAAGGACACTGCAGCAAAGTCACTTGACTTGGGATTCAGAGTCTATTACTGAGGAGGAAATCAGGCTAGAAATGGTGTAGGAGTTGTAGCGAGAAGAGGCTTCACAAGACAGTGAGGAATGTCATCAGAATTAGTGACACACTCATGGCAATCAGACTCCAGTGTAATGATGGGGCAGTATTCATAATCTCACTCTACTCCCCACAGCAAGGTTGTGATAGGAAAAGAGTGCATTCAGACAGCAGTTGCAGGACCTGCTAGATAAACCTGGACAACATGAATTGTTATTAACAGGTGACCGGAATGCACATATCAGAACAGACAAAACATATGAGGTCTGCCTGGGTCCACATGGGTAGAAGAACAGGAATAAAGAAGGAGAGGCCATTCTAGACTTCTGTCTGGCAAATGGCTTGATGGTAGCCAACACATGGTTTGGAAAGAGAGACAGTCACAAGATCACATACAAGGCTGGCCAACGTGCAACTCAGGTAGACATTCTCCTAGTAAGGAAAGGACAGTGGGGTAGAATCAGTAATTGTAAAGTCATCCCACAGCATAAACCAGTGATTGCCACAAAGGTGAGAGAAGGTTCTAAGGTCGAGAGAACAGATTGAAGTCCTGGAAGTTGACTGGTGAGAAAGCACAATGGTTCGAGGAATTACTCAGGGCTCTAGCATTTTGAGAAGAAGGGGAATTAGGTGAAGATGAAGAAGAATAGCATTGCCTTAAAACAGCATGTGTGAGAACCATAAAACAAATATGCGACCAAGCCACATATGGAAATATGGTACATAAGGAAAGCTGGTGGTGGAAGGCAGAAATCCAGGAAGTCATCAAAATAAAGGAGTGAGGAAAAAAGTGGGAAAGAGAAAAGATGGACCAGGCTAGGAGGGATCATGGGTTGGCTAGGCTAAGAAAGGAGTTGGAGTAGCAAAGAACAAGGTATCAGAGGCACTTTACCATCTTCTGGAAAGCGACTCAGTAGATGGCACAAATAAACTGTATCAGGTTTCTAGGCAAAGACAGGAGGATAAAGAACATAGTCAGACACCCTTCATAAGGGATGCTAGAAACAACCTGTTCACCAGTCCACAGGACATCAAAGGGAGATGGAATGAGTAACAATAGCACTAAGGAAAATGAAGTCAGGGAAAGCAGCAGGCTCAGATGAGATCACAGCAGATATGATAAAGATGCTGGGTGAGATAGTGGAAAAATGGCTTGGGAGTGCACTCATAGCACTGTGAAGAGGAAGATTGGAGAATGAGCATACTAGTGCCAGGGTACAAGAACAGAGAGGACATCCACAACTGTGGGCAGTACAGAGGTATCAAGTTCCTATCACATTGCTTGAAAGTTCTGGAAAAGGTGATTGATAAATGAATACATAGTGTACTAGAAAGGGAGATGGGAGATGAGCAGTTCAGGTTCAGCTCACGATGTAGCACACCTGACCCAATGTTTGCAGTGAGACAGATACTTGAAAAGAAGCCTGGGTAATGAAGGCAGAGCAGTTGAGAAAGCTAGAGGTGATGGAGATGAAGTGTCTGAGATGGGTGGTAGGATGCACATGGGACAGGCGAAGAAATGAAGACATAAGAGCAAAAGCCAAAGTAGCTTTAATTGCAGAAAAGGTCAAAGAGAACAGATTACGGTAATTCAGAAACATCAAGTAAAGAAAGGCAATCTGGTGAAGATTTGGGACAGACAGGAAGAAGGGAAGAGAAAGCAATGACATCTAGCAAAGAGTTAGATGGAATGTGTGAGAAAAATCCTGCAGCTGTCAAGCATGAATGTTGAAGAAGGTAGGAGAGTGGCACTGAACAGGAGGAGAGGGTGACAGCTGACACAACACCCCAACCCCATGTATAAATCTGGGATAAAGGGGTTGATGATGATGTTTGAGTAATTAAACTCTTAGCTTTTCTCATCACTAATCAACTTGAAGATGGCTTCACCATTAACACTGATAAGTAGTAATGTATGCAGTATGCATAAAACAATAAACTATAAGTTGTAAAATGAACAGCATGAAGTATTTTCAACTGAAATAACAAAATTATGACAAATTATCTACCGAAATGTGACATTTTAACATAACTAATGAGCCATACATTATCTTGAACTAAATGATTCATTTTGAATCACATTGTATCTTCCCTAGCATTTATTTAGATACTTGCATAAACTGATCTTGAACTATTCTATTTTTATTGAATTCTTATGTCTTGACTTTGAAAGTGACCGCTTTGTGGTCGGATCTTACCAGGGATGATGACACTGTAGGGATGCTGCAGTGGTTACTCATGTTGGTTAATACCTAGTCCAAGATATTTTCACCTCTTGTGGGAGTGTTGACTAACTGGTCCAAGGCATTTGCATTGATGAAATCAAGGAATCTCTGTGCATTTGTGTTTTGGCATGAGTATTTCTTCCAGTCCATGGGTGGATAGTTAAAAGTCGCCCAGGATGAGTGTAAAGGGTTGAATCATGATAGATTCAAAGAGGTCTAGATAGGTGGAGTGGGCATCTTGAGTCAAAGTTGGAGGCCTATACCTAGCTATGATTTGAATAGGGGTCTTGTCATTTCTTAACTGCACCTGGAGTGTTTCCTGTGTATCATACTGTATGACCAGCCTGGAGGTGTGTATGTCTTTTACATAAATTGCAACTCCACCTCCTTTTGCTTTGCTGCCCATGGCTTGGGGTCAGAATGTATGATAAGATGAGTAACCTGGTATGGCTGGGGTGCTCTCCACAGCTTTCAACCAGGTTTCTGTGACTGCACAAATGTCAGTATCTTCCAAGTTAAGAATGCTTGCAATGAGTGCAGTTTCATGTTTAGACTCCTAGTGTTTAGCAGCATGACCTTTAATTTATATTGCATCGTTGTTTGTCAGTCATGTCATCCCAGGCTGTCAGGTACTGGATTCCCTTAAAATGACACCAGAAACTAAGCCAATTGTTAAAGTCAAATCATTTTCTGTTTGTATTGAGGCATCATTCTAGGTGACTGCAGAATGCTGCCTAAAGCTAGGAACATACCTGCCTGGGCACATATTCAATGAGCTCCATCATGTCTCTCTTCATATAGTCCAGGGAGGTACATCTCAAGTCATTCACACCAACATGGACTATGACAGAGTCATAACAGTACCCGTTGAGAGACTTGAGTGCATGAGTAATATGGTGGATTCTGGCACCCGGCAAACAACTAACTGTGACTTTTTCTTTATCTAGCCTGGTGAGGGGCACATCTGTGTGTCTCACAATGGTGTCTCCTATGACTAATATGTTGGGTTTATTTTTAGGCCTTAATGGCTGTGAGGCACAGGTATGTGGACTGTATGTGGTGTGGTGGGCAGTGGAGTTTGCGTGTGTTTTTGCATCGGTATCTTTTGTTTGGGTATGTTTTTGTTGAGGACCTCCGCATATGTGGGGGTGTGTTGTGTAGGTGTGGGTGGTGTCTGAGGTGTGGTGTTGGTGTTGACAACCATCTCAGTGCCAGATATACTGGCTTGTGGGGGAGAAACCCATGACACTAGGTGCTTGGTGTAATTGCATCTCTCACAAATTGTGTTCCTATGTGGTAGTAGTAGAGTGTTATCCGTGTATGAGGCAGTTGCTATACTGTCTCAGGATGCCCATATCAACCTGACTGGCAGGAGAGAATGTAGGAAATTGTCCGTCCATATTTGTCAGAAACTGAGGAAGAGAGGCCAGAGAGAGCTAAGAGGGTAAAGGGTAGAAGGTCTAAGAGTAGTACTACTACGTGATCACACAAGTGCAACTAAGGGAAAATTTGTAACTGGAATACCTCACAAAGGGTTAGAAATCATGCAGCTGAAGCTGTGGATGCAGCAAACCTGTATCTAGGCTATGCTACTAAATTTAAGGTTAAGAACACAGTAAAAAACTTACAAAGAAGCACAGATTAACCACTTACAGACAAATGAATGAAACTCACAGTATGAAAAAATACAGTTTAACAGTAATGAAATGCAGTAGGTAGCAACGAAATGTAGTTAATCAGTAAATTGCTTTAAAACAGTAGCTCACAATCACAACACTAAAAGACAGCTGATATAAAGCAGCAATTCAGTAGAATACTGTCATCAATTTAATAAGACTACTGACAAGCAGTAATACATCTTAGAGCTTGTATATATATAATTACCAGGGGGGGGGTCCAGGGGGGCCTGCCCCCCTATAAAAATCATTGTTTTTGTGTTGTTCCATTGATTGACCAACTGCAGTGTCGATAATTTTCTTTCAACTATGTGGGTTTCGACAATGTCATTTGTCGAGCAATTGAAATACATTTGTATTTTTCTTGCAGTATGTATTTGCAGTACAACAACAAATTTTATTTGTATGAGGTGCTTACCTGGCAATCTTTAAAAGCCATTAAACAAATCAGCACAGTCCTGCAGGACATGACTGATATAGCAGTCTGCAGTATCCAAAATGTCTCTGCGGCTATTTGATTGATGCTCTACATGTACCCTTTTTTTTATTTACAGTGTAAATTAATGTTGCCATTAGTAACTTCTCATATGTATAATGACCCAGATGTTAGGAAAACATATTTCTTTAAGTACTATAATTTAGAGTAGAGTATTGGCTTTCATATTTTAATTGACATGTTAAGAATTGTGGACCCAGTGGTGCCACTTGTGTCTAGAATGTGTTAACGATATGCACACAGGCCATTGTTAAACACCGTTGTGCTCTTGTGCTTTGAAAGCATCACCTAATAACATGTTATACTCTGCACTTGTACATAGTTCAATTTCAGAATTATATTTAATTCTCAGCATTGCATTTTGACAGGCTGACATACATTTTATACTTCTGAGACATTTTCAGGCTTTACTGTATCTTGTTTTCTCACTTCCATAATACTCACAGACAGCTCATTTTCATGGTTATGTATTAGAAAATGCGAAATGCATTTTTTCAACACATCTTTTAAAAATAACCCATACTAGTGCAGATTCTACCAGATGACTCTGCTTCTTATGATTTTAACTGTACGTAATAAAAGAGACGTAAGTTTTAACTGCATGAATATTTGTCTGGTCTCCATTACTGTCATACTGCATTGTTCATAACGTTACTGTTGCAAAACATTTTCACTTTATTTTTCGTATTTACTATTTATTGGATTCATACACAGCCTTTTTTTCATTTAATTTATTTAACTATGCACTAGTATTTTAACTGTAATGCTGTTGCTTAATAATACCACTCAACAAATTTAGAGACTTTGACTATTCTCATGCTCAGTAATATACGCATCTGTAATTTATGAAGGAATGTTTTGCCTTTCAGAGAACAAATTGTGAATAAAATTAGTTTTTTTTTAAAGTCACAGTTATTCTGTAACTTACCTTTTACTAATTCTATTTTGACTTGCTCCTTTTCAAGAAAAGTAAAACTCTTAAATACCTTTAAAGCTTCACCCCAGTTGCAGGCAGGAATATTGCACAGTGTACATTTTCAAAAATTTCTGATAATCCAACCTGGATCTAAAACTTTCAGCTTTCTGCAAAATTTTCTTGCAGTGACAGAACTTGTGATTGTAGTCGATAATATTTTCTCTTTGTATTATAGTTACATCAAACGCAAATTCTTGACAGCAAATATATCTCATTTATATAGTTGTGGCAAATATGTCTTCGTTTTTGCATAGTTAAATCTTCATCTGACACCAGAAAATGTCTTAATGATGAAATACATAAGGCAAAAACACTGAGGGTGTGGTCTAACCTCAGTAAAGTGAATATTCAGAATGGATTCTGTAGAATAAATGTGCACCACATGGCAGGTAACACCTTTTAACTAGTTCATATCATTTAAAGTTACAAAGCTCATAGTCTGTAATATATATTTCTTTGAGGCTGTTAGAAATTATTGGTAGAAATACTTTCTTTTCCTCATAGTAAATTGATAAGGCTGTTGCCAATAAACAGATTAGAAGAAGTCACTGTTTTACCAATTATTAATAAAGATCATACTCCCTGAGTTTGTTTCCTATAGTACCAATTACTTGTACTTACCTGTAAAAAACATCTGATTAACATCCACGTTTCAGTAACTTATCCGTAGTAAATGCATTTATCGGCAAAGTAATATAAATTAAAAAAATCTGGCATAACATTAATCTCATAATCATTAAATATGATAGAAAAGTGCAGAGGTATGTAAAATATAATTGAAAATTGAGTTCTAATGTCAAATAATGTGCTTTACTACAAGGATAACTCACTGATTTTGTCTTTCTCTAGATTCAGTAGTAGGATAATTACAATTGCTAATATTTTCTGCATTTGGCAAACAGGTAACGGCTCAATGAATATTTATCAAAAATGTTAGATATGAAAGAAGAGGAACTGTTAATAAAATTGGAGACTTCAATAGTCTTTCAAGAAGTTCATACGCCTTATCATTCAAAAAGCCCAAGCTCTTAGCTAATTCAAAGACTATCAGTAGGTAAGTTAAAAGCCTTAACTTAGAGAACATGATATTAAATAAACAAGTGAAATCATCCATAATTTACCACCATTCTATGATGTTTGGCCCTCATAACAGAAGGGATAGAAAGCACCTGGCTTAGTACTTATACATTACTTTAATTGTTTTAACTTATCTCCATTACTGTTTAGAGTCATTGTCTTTTACTAAGACTCTCTAATAAATTACATGTCAGATTATGGAGTATACCATCTTATCTGACAATTTAAAAGGAATTTCATTCCTTGCTTAGGAAGGAACTCAGATAATTTGAAATTATTTATTAGAATCATACTTCTAGTATTGAAACTTTATGGAGCACATTAAAGCATGATTTGTATTTTAAGATTAGACCTAGTGCTGAGTACATAAGTAGAATGCGACTGCAAAATTTATAATTTACAAGGATATTTAACTGCATTAACTAGTAACAATTAGAATGGCAATACTACAATCAAGTAACGATTCCCATAATACTGTAAAAATTAGATTACAGCATCTTACAGAAAATAAATTAACAGTTGAGTCTTAAGAAGTTAAAAATTCAGTTGCATTCAATGTCACCTAAGGTCTGTAATTACTTGACTAGATGTCTAAAGTTGGGTACTCTGACATATCATATTAAAAGCATTCTACAACAAGGATAAGAAGTTGTGAAACACTGATATTGATGACATCACTCAAGCACAGTACTCCAGTAATGTTGCCATGATAAGTAGTACAAATACCTTACTCTTAGAGTTTCTTAGCAACATCAATATAAGGATCTAGTCTTAGGACTATGATGAAAAATTAGTACAACCTGCTGTGATGACTACGCTGTAATCATGTATTAAAATCCTAGAAAATTATATATTTCCAGGACTTGGTGGTATTCCTTTTGAAATGTACAGTAAATTACTCGTGCCTACAATGAATATGAGTCTGCCAAGTAATGATGTTTTATCCTTTAAGAATATTCTTAATTCATGGTATTCATTACTTTTGGACCAACATACTTATCAAATCTAACAATGGTCTTTGTCTCTGATCTTCATGTAAAATAACAGGACTTAAAAATGCTAAACATAAATAGTTTGTGAAGGTTAATTGTGGACAAGTTAAGATCATTCATTTCAGGACTGATTTTCCCTGATCAAAGTGTTTTTGTATGGGGGAAGAAAACTTAAGAAAGCATAATACCAACATTGTTGCTATTTCAGTGAGCATTGTACTCCACTCAGGGAAGATTTTAGGTCAGATTTAGAATAAGCTTTCAACACTAATAGCTGGTAATATATTACATTAGTTTTAAACAAAGTAGTTCTCTCAATAAAATTCATAGGTTCATAGGTTCATACTAGGCTATCTGCCCTAGGGCATTTATAAGCCTAGCCAGAGTGTGTTTGGCTTTCACCACTCATTTTAAATTAATTTTGCTATGCCCTTTTTCGAGGTTAGTATACTGTGCCTCTGTCTAACAGTGACACAGAAGTGATACCCGGGGTAAACCTACAATCTCCCATCCACTCATCAAGATTCCTCTTGAAGAGAGTCAATGAGGGACTCTGCCTAACCTGGACTGGGATTTTATTCCAGAGTGAAGGGAGCCTCTGGGTTATGAATCTGTCCCTCCAGCATGTCCTATTTATTTCAGTGCTGAGGTTCAAGTCTCTCGGTAGCGTAGCTCGATGGGATTTGGATTTTCTGAGGTGCAGCATGTCCATTAATTCGGGTTGGACATGGCTTTATACGTCAGGCACAGATCGCCTCTGAGCAGGCGGTATGCCACTGAGTAGAGCTGGAGTTTCTTTAACCGGGCAGCATATGGCATCTGTTTGAGCCCTTTGATCCTCTTGGTGAGGTACTTTTGGGGTCTTTCCAGTTGCTGCAGGTGTCTGGTAAGGTACATCCCAAAAGGGCATTGTACTCAATTATGGGCCTGATGAGGGATGAGTAAAGAGGCACGATGACCTCCCCTGATCTAGATGTGAGTCCCTTCATGATTAGGTGGGCTATATAAAATATTTTTCTAACCACTTTGGCCACGTGGTTGTCAAATGAGAGATTGCTATCAACTTGGGTCCCCAGGTCCCTAATTACTTCTTCTGTACTTAATGGATTACCACCTATGTGGTAATTTGTGGGCACGTTGTTTTTGCCAAAGGGGATGACTATACACTTTTTGGCGTTTAGCTTGAGGCCATGGCTCTGGCACCAGTTGTCTGTTTCTATGAGGCCCTTTTGGAGGATGCTTGTGTCGGCTGGAGAGTCGATTATGGCACCCAGTTTGCAGTCATCTGCGAACTTGGTCAGCCACAGTCCTTCCGTGTTGGCCTGTACCTCAGAGAAATATATACCGAACAAGAGAGGTCCCAGGACTGAGCCTTGTGGGATGCCACTTGTAACTGGTTTGGAGTCTGACATGGCTCCAGCAATTCTAACCATGTGGGTTCTGTCCTTGAGCCAGTTTGCAACCCATCTAGTGACATAGGGGTTTATATTTAAGCTGGTGAGCTTACCTATAATGCCCAAGAGGGGTATTGTATCGAAGGCTTTTGCGAAGTCCAGGTAGGCTGTGTGGACCACCTTCCCCTCGTCAATGGCCTTGGTGACTGTTTCAAAGAAATCGACCAGGTTTAAGAGGCAGGATCTGCCTTTAACAAAGCCGAACTGGGTAGGATCCAGTGTCTGTAGGTCCCCAATATCTTTATTTATGAGGTCCATGATGATCCTTTCCATAGCTTTGCAGACCAAGCTAGTCAGGCGTATGGGGGATAGTTTCCAGGATCCGTTGAGGCACCACCTTTGTGGAGAGGGACCACTGTTGCTGTACGCCACTCTTTGGGTACATATCCTGTAGTAAGGCTGAGATTGAACAGTAGTTTTATGTTTGGGTTTAGCTCTTCTTGGAGTTCATGTAGGATATAGCCTGGGACACCATCTGGTCCCATTGATGCTGTGTTTTTTGCTTTGGAGAGGGAAGCTCTTACCTGAGCATCTGAGATGTCAGGGGGGCAGCACTCTGCTGGGATAGATATTTGCCCTTTTGGTGGGGGGGGGGAGTTTGCACTGAACCTGTCAGCTAGGATGTTGGCAGTGTCTGTGGGTTCGATGTATTTTTTGTCATTTTGGACTAATTCTGAGCATATCTGGGAATTCCCACCCAGGTTCCTAACATAACTAAAGAAAGCCTTGTGATTATCCTTAGTGTCCTGTGCAATTTTTCTCTCAAAGCTGGCCTTAGACGATTTTATGAGTGCCTGTAGTTTTTTGCTAATACTGATCAGAGATGCCTTCCCTTTTTGGGATTTTGCTCTATCATGTAGTATCTTCCTCCTTCTATTGTATAGTTTGTTTATGGCTGGGGTCCACCAGACAGGACTTCTGCCTTTGGAGGATTGGGTCTTGGTTTTATTTGGGATTGCATGATCCATGCATTCCTGAAGGTGTTCATAGAATGTGTTTATAAAGGATTCTGCGGTCTGGGCCGTATTTTCCACAGGCTCGGGGGCTTTGAAGGATTCCACCTCGGTTTTGAGGAGTGTGAAATTTGCTTTAGAGAAGTTTTTCACTGTGGTTTTCTGGGCAGGGGGTGGGGTCAGAATGTGAATATCCAGTGAGATTAGTTTATGGTCTGATCTTACCAGTGAGGGATACACTTCTGGTCTGGAGCATAGAGTCCCCATGTTGGTGATGATCAGGTCCAGTATGTTTTCCCCTCTTGTGGGAGTGGTAACAAGTTGTTCCATAGCATTTGAGTTTATAAATTCTAGGAACCTTTGGGCTAGGGTGTTGGAGCTAGAGTAATGCTCCCAGTCTATGTTTGGGTAGTTGAAGTCGCCCAATACAATGGTGTTTAGAGAGACCTTCATATTTTCCAGTGTTCTCAGGAAGGCCGAGTGGGGTTCCTGGGTTTGGGAGGGTGGTCTGTAGCAGGCTATAAACTGGAAGGCAGTTTTACCCACTGTTAGTTGCACATGGATAGTCTCTGATGCTTCGTGCTGTGCCACCAACCAGGAGGTGTGGGTATCTTTGACGAATATTGATACTCCCCCTCCTTTTGTGGTTTGGTCCAAGTTTTGGGGCCGAAAAGCATGGTATGAGGTATAACCTGGTAGTGCTGGGGTGCTCTCGGGAGCCTTGAACCAGGTTTCTGTTACTGCACAGATATCGATGTTCTGCATGCTAAGGAGAGTTTTGAGTGCATGCATCTTGAGGTTTAGACTTCTGGCGTTGAGTAGCATTACTCTTAGTTTCTTATCCCTTGTGATACCTATGGAGGTGGGTTTGTCTTTTGAGCCTTGCCTAAAAAAGGCACTATGGGGGAAGCAAGAGCCTTTGCCAATATCTGAAAGCCCAGGGGTGACAGGTGCAAGCCATCCCTAGCGAAGCATCGTGGCTTGTCGAGCATGTCATCCCAGGCTGACAGGCATTGGATCCCCTTTGAATGACACCAATACTTAAGCCAATTGTTGAAATTGATCATCCTGTCTTCATATTGTGGCATCATTCTTGGTGAGGGTAAGATGCTATCAAGGTCAGGGTCATACCGGCCTGGGCTACATGCTCAGAGAGCTCCTCTATGTCTCTTTTCATGTAGTCCAGGGAGGTACGTCTCAGGTCATTCACACCAGCATGGACAATGACCGAGTCATATTTGTACTTGCCTTGGAGTGACCTAAGTGCTTGTGTTATGTGGCAGATCCTAGCGCCTGACAGGCAGCTCACCATGACCTTCTCCTTGTTCAGCCTGGTGAGCAGGACGTCCGTGTGCCTGACGATAGAGTCACCTATTACAAGTGTATCAGGTGTGTTGTTTAGCCTTAAGGGCTGTGACTGTTCGGCACACTGGCTTTGTAAGCTATGTGTTGCACGTGTTTTGTTTTGGGGTAGAGGTTGCTTGGGTGTCTGCTTTGGAGGTCTCTGCTGCTTAGGCAGATTTTTATTTAGAGCCTCCGAGTATGTTTTTGTGTGTTTATGTGTTTGGTTTGCTGTCGTGGTAGGTCTATGTGAGACTGGAATTGTAGTGAGTGTGGTTTCCTTCTCCTCCTGACTGGTTACACCAGTACTGAGTTGAGAGAGCTTAGCCTCCAGTTTGGCTATCCTTCCATGTTGGCCTGTACCTCCGAGAAATATATACTGAACAAGAGAGGTCCCAGGACTGAGCCTTGTGGGACGCCACTTGTAACTGGTTTGGAGTCTGACATGGCTCCAGCAATTCTAACCATGTGGGTTCTGTCCTTGAGCCAGTTTGCAACCCATCTAGTGACATAGGGGTTTATATTTAAGCTGGTGAGCTTATCTATAATGCCTGAGTGGGGTATTGTATCGAAGGCTTTTGCGAGGTCCAGGTAGGCTGTGTGGACCACCTTCCCCTCGTCAATGGCCTTGGTGACTGTTTCAAAGAAATCGACCAGGTTTAAGAGGCAGGATCTGCCCTTAACAAAGCCGAACTGGGTAGGATCCAGTGTCTGTAGGTCCCCAATATCTTTATTTATGAGGTCCATGATGATCCTTTCCATAGCTTTGCAGACCAAGCTAGTCAGGCTTATGGGGTGATAGTTTCCAGGATCCGTTGTTATGCAATAATGTGTATGCTGTATTAGTATTTATATTGTTTTAAGCAATACTTTTACATGGCATTTAAGAGAAGATCATATGTCAGTGATTCCTTTCCTATTAGAAGACGTACAAAGTAAGGTTGTCCATTGCCTCCCCCCCCTTTCACTGACCAATGAACTATAAGATAAAGTGTTAAGAATAAGACATCATTATATGCAGATGATATCCTTATTTTTATAACTTATTCATAAGCATGTATTAATACTCTTTGAAACCCTTTCTTTATTTTCCAGATGAGTTCTCCTTTATTTGAGTGATGTAAAATATTTGCTATTACCTTATTTGTTGGCATTGTTTGAAAATACACTACTCAGGGATCTACTAGTTTGCAGGAATCAATTATGCAGTCATTCATTGGTTCCTTTTCAGTTTACCTGCTTTATACAGTTCAGGGTTTCAGGAGAGCCATAGTCTATCCTGGCACTCAAGGGACACAAGTCAGAGAAACTAATCCTGGATAGTGTGCCACTCTGATATAGGACTGACACTTCCACTTATTCATGCAAAGCATGCCACATATACACACCTACGAGCAGTTTGGAGCATCACCATTTCAACTACAGTATGTGTTTTGGATGTGAGTGGGACCTTCCGTACCCCAAGAAAACTACATGAACACAGCAGGAATATGGGAATATGGAGAGTCTGTGCAGATCGTATCCAAGTCAAGAGCTGAAGTGGAGTAGCAAGCATTGTGAGACAGCAGCACTTACCACTGTGTCACTATGCTACCTTTGCAAGGATTAATGCAACTTTATTTTGTAGCAATTATTGAGTTATTATATGACCAAATTGAAACTGCTTTCTTCTCTTCATCCCTTTTAAAGAAACATTTTAACATCTTTACTGAATTATCACTTTAAGACATAGGCAAACATATATTTATATAAAAGAAAACAAACCATTTTCACATGATCACTTAAGAAAGCATCATATTTTCTTCTATACAGTTATCATCAGTCCAACATTACATAAATTGCTCAAATCCTGTTCTCCCTTAAACTCCTCCTCCAAAACATTATTCTGCATTTATTGTTCTCACAATTTCCTTTTTTTCTATGTAATTTGCTACTACCATTTCTAAAGGTCCTGCTTCCAGTTCTTTTATCTCTGTTACGTTTACTACTTCAAATATGGTTGGTTTAGACTTTGAGTTCCATTTCCAAGTAATTGCTTTTTTGGCAGCAACCAGCATTAAACTTAACAAGGCCTTACTATGTCTAGGGAATTCCTGTATCCCAGCCAAAAAGCGATCATTTCCTTGGTTACAGCCATTTGCTTACCCAATATTTCTGACAGAGTACTCTGTAGGGAATTTTTAAAGTCTGCTTAACTTATTACATTCCCAAAACATATGTTACTATGCAGTGTTTTATATGGCCTACTAATTATTCGTTTTTAACAACAGCTTCTGTTCTAGATTCAACTAAAAACTCTACAGGAACAGCTCTTTCACTTTCTCTTTGCCTATAGTCTATTACCAACCCCTGATCGGAAGGCAGTCTATAGCCTGCAGTCCAAATGGCTTCTTAGCCTTTTCCCATTCTCTTACCTTTCCCTGACTAGCTATTTACTCCTAATACCTTGATTCCTTTGCCAGTTTTCTCCAACAAATTCCAGCCACCTCTTGCCTATTCTCGTTTCCCCTACTTGCGGTCACCCCATCAGAAGACTGTCCTTTCTCCAGTCACATGTTGGCTAAGTTCTTGGAATACTTTCTGCTACATTATGAATATAACATTCTGTATGACTTGTTATTCTCCTTGAGAATCTGCATCCAAAATCCAACTGTTCCTTATTTCTTCAATTTCCCCATGCTCCATCATCATCCCTTTTCACTTTGAATTATATCTTTCTGCTTGTCTTATGTATATGAACCTTAATAGTGTAGCTATAAATTATCCCTTCAAATCAGGCAATCCAAAACCACCTTGTTCTAATAAAAGGATCAACTTATTCCACTTGACACTTGTCCTCGTACTCTCCCAGATAAAATCCTTCAACTCTTTATTAATTACTATCCACAACTTCTCCTCTGGTTGATAGAAATATGCCTGAACTGTATATAAAACTAAAGGGACTAAAAACATGTCACTGCCTGTAACTTGCTACTATGTCCATAAACAAGAGGTTCCAGTTTCTCAGTTTTTTGTATTATCTTTTGTTTAATCTCATCAAACATATTCATATATGCCATTACAGAATCCTTTTTAAACCATCTTCCTAATTACTTAATGTTATTGTGTCCCCATAATCATGAGTATTGTTAAACCACTTTATGTGTGTATGTAGTTTATAGCTATAGCCTTTGTTACATCTTCTTTAATGTTATATCCTAAAAAGACTTGAAACTGTCTCAGGATGTTCCACAACATTGAGATGTCCTTTTTCTGGTTTGATAAGGTACAAAATAATATTACCTGCAAATAAAGCCAACTTTTCTTAATTACCATACCAATTGCAGTAGACTCCCTTTTATCTGGTCTCGCTGGGACCAGACCTTAGGCTGGATAAACGCATGACTGGTTTATCAGGAAAAAGCATACGAAATAGCATTTACAGTTTATAAGTCAGCTAAAATAACAGGATTTGTGTCAGTATGCATTTTTCTAATGAATATGAAGTCTAAAACTCAAATGTCTGTCATTGTTTAGCCCAGAGGAGGCAGAAGTCTTGTTCTTCTTTGTTGTCTTTTGCTAAGGCTATGGCAGAAATCTGATAGCCAGTTAAAGAGGAGGCTGGTTTAAAGAGAGGCTGGATAAGAGGGAGTCTAGCATATATCTTTGAATTTCTGACTCCCTTATTTTCTTTACCAATGGCTGTAAATATAATGCAAACAGCAAAGAGGAAAGAGGATACCTCTGCCTGGTTCAACTGTTCAGACATAACTTATCAGAGGGGAACACTCCCACTTTAATGTTTGCTTCTAATACCTCATATATCCTCCTTTTTAACCTTATTGCTGTATCAGGGAAAGCAAATGCTTCCATTGTCCTACTCATAAAATTCCAGTTTACTCTGTCAAACTCTTGCTCTACATCAAGACCCACTGACAACAGCAGTATTTTCTTCCATTCTGCTTCCATCTGGATCATCTCTCTCCTATTGATGTTGTCAGATATTTGCCTCCCCTCCATAAGACCACATTGATCACTATCACTTTTGGCAACACCGTTGCCATTCATTTAGCTATTGTAGACATAAACACTTTATAATCATGGTTTAAGAATTGAAATGGGCCTATACGAAGCTAGGTCTGATGGCCTTTAGTGCATTTAGGTGATACAGCCACTACAGCTTTCTTCCAGGATATCTGTGCTTCCCTTCCTTTTAAAATACTGTTGCACAAAACCTTCTGGATCTTTATCACTTTCTTCCCTCCTAGCTTCCAAACTTCTACAGGAATACCATCTATTCCTGGAGTTTTTTTCTGCAGATTGACTATAATCACCATTTCTAGTTCATTTCCTCCTGTATCAGCAGTTAATTGTTGAGCCTGCTCTACCTCTAACCTTGGCATACTTAAGTCTTTCATAAATCTTTCAATTTATATTTTTTCTTAATTTCAAATTTTCTCTGCTTTATACAGATTTTCATAAAATTTCCAAAAAATCTCTGACATCCGGTTACTTTTATTGTTATAGACTACCAAAGTTTGGCAATGACCCTTTCTGCTTTCTGTTGCACAATTCTTTGTGCTAAAAGTTTTGTGCTCTGGAGTTATTACAGTTGATTAACAGCAATCTTTCTAAACTCAAGCATATTATCCAGATACTTCATTAATTTTTCTTTAGCACTCTGCAGTTGTGGCTCTTCTTGCTCTGTAAGAGTCCCTTTATTCTGAAATACTTAAACCTTTGTCAGCCCCTCAAAACCATTTGTTACTTCTTAACCTTATCTTTTTCTTATTTATTTTAACCCTGTCTTTTAAACTTCACATTCATTATCTCATTCATAAGCTATACCTTCTGAAGAAATGTCTGTCTTCCCTAATAACTAAAATAATTTCCACTACTCGTTCCTTAAATTCCTGTCTTTTTAACAGGTAGGTGGGGAATCTCCAGTGTCTCATTTTAACTTCAATGCCCTGCATTTTTATGTTAGTTGTTATTAGCATGTGATCTGAAATAGTTATTGGATGTGCGTCGAAGCTTCAAATTAAATGAACATGTTCCTGTGAAATATAATTTCTGTGTACCCTATCCCAGTTACAGTACTTTGGGAATGATATGCAAATATTCTCCCAGTTCCTACCACTGTATTCATGTCTTCAAAACTAAAAATTTTCATCAGTGTGGCAATTCAAGTCCCAGTCCCCACCTATAAGTAATATTCCCTACTGAAAACTGATTATTTCTCCCAAACTTTCTTAAACTCCATAATAACAGTTTTAGGTGGAATATAAATACACGACAGCATAATCTTTGTCCATTGCCACAAGCCCCTTACCACCACAAATCTGCCATTGTCTTTTTCCTCTTCTATCACTATTGGATCTCCTCTACTAATTAGTGTAAGTACTCCCCTTCACTTTGTCTCTGATATTCTGCTGAATATCCATCCTGAAATCTTTTCTTTATCAAATCCGCATGCTCACTTCTTCCCAAATGTGTCTTCTGTAGCATTACTATTTGCATTTTGCATTTCTTAATGTAATTCAGTACTCTTACCTTTTTGTCTATACCTGTGAGACCATTCACATTCCAAACAATATAGACAGTGCAACCATTATGATAAGAAGTTATGATCCCCCTGTAACATATGAAAGCTTTTGTAAATGTCTATTTCCAGCCTTTGTGTTATATGCACCCAGTAATATTTGGCAGGTTGATCCTTTATACAGTTGTTTCTTGTCATCTCCATTTGAATCTGCGTCACATTTTACAAGATTTTTTCATTTGATGAAAACAATCAAACAAAAAAACAAATCCCAGAACATTACTATAACCTATCACTTTTAAACAAACATTGATGGCAGTTGAAATTTTTTGAAGCCAAGGATTTTGTATATCCTTAATGCAACTTCCTTTTTTATCTCTTTGTTTGGTAAAGAAATGGAATAAACAATTACTCAAATTCATTTGATAGTCTGGCAAAACTAAGCCTGCATTCCAGAGGGAGTCAGAGTGAGGGGAAAGGAGGGGCTTTGATACGCCTAACATTCTGCTGTACTCGTGTTCCTCAACACTAAAATAAGGTGTTTTACTAAATTAATCTCTTGTACAATTCTCCTTGGAAACATATTCAGGCCCAACAGATATTGGAATGCATTTTGAAAGATGAAAGTTGATGTCTTCCACAACTCATAACTTGTACAAATCAGCTACAGAATCTTCTTCACTTTCCCTTAATAAGAGAGTGATTGTATCACCAGCATAGTAAATTTTACATCCCAGCTTGAAATGTCACAGATTTAAAGTATGAAGGATTGGATTCTAAGTCCAAACAGATGTCTTTTCTCCAAATGCCTGGCATATTCTCATTGAAGCCAAGAGACTTATTACAAGAAATTTGTGCCTTCAAAAGCATAAGAGATGCTAATATTCCCTGGACTCTCACTATTGATGTATTCCACCTGAGCCTACAGACTCGGCAGATGATCTGAAGTATGTTTTATGGAAAACCCTTGTTTATAGTACTTAATATTGGAAGTAGTTAATTTTGTGAGCAATTACCAATCTAGACCAAGATGGTTGAACATTCCCCACCATTAGTTTCTTTGCTGTAAGTACATATTATACTGAACTGTGCCTCTACAAGTATTCTAGCTACTGAACTGTTTACACAGATCTAGATATTGTGGCTGTTCCCTAGGGGGTTAGGTTATAAACTAAGACTGTTAGATCATTTAAGGTGTTTTCACTTCTTATTCCTAGCTACACTATGTGTATTTTATTATTGCAACATCAACAAACTTTACAAAATACCATCACTTGCATCAACTTGAGGAGTATGGCCTCATTTGTATGGACCTCTGACTTTTTGCTGCATTTAGTGATGCAACACATTGGTGGAGAGTTGACATGTGTGATCTCATGCATGCACCCTCTAAAAACAGCAATCACAGACATCACAAGCTGCTGACAACGAATAAGAGAGAGGTATCAGAAGCACTGTGCCATCAATGACAGTGCCACCTGACTCTTGCCACCTGGAGGAGTAAAGAGACTGACAGAACTCTCTCCTCTCACAAAGGAGTGAATGGGTTTATTCAGTGATAGGGATTGAAGTTCAAAGTGATGTTGGTGAGGGGGAATGTGTTGAAAGCAAAAAGCATGAGTTTAGTGCTAATTGTTCACACATTCTTGTTAAGAGAATCCAAAGCAAACATTCCATTTTCATAGTATGTACAGCTGGAATGTGAAAACGTTAACCCTCTTCTAACAGAAAGATAGAAAGCAAGTCTGTAAATTCTGAGGTAGGTACTAGAAGCAATGTGACTATTGCTGATGCAATGAAATTCAAATAAATAATGATCATATTTTTGTCAACAGCTGACGTTACATTGAAAAATTATTTCCTTTTTTGTAGGAGAGCATTTTAAAGAGTGGGGGTTGCTGACGTGGGCGTTAACTTAAAAGGAACAAAAACATTGCCTTTGTTAACTTTTAAAGGCACTGGTCCAAGTCCCTGGGGACAAATTGGCTGTTCAAAATTCACTCAAATGTGAAAAATAAAGCACATGCATTCTAAAATTGACGCTCTGGAAAAATGCTAATTTGACATGAGACAGCATTCAAACAAAAAAATATGTTAAAAGGAACACAGCTAATATCCATGCTGTAGCAGATCAAAGACCAATATTTTTTAGTCCTAGATCAGTTCCTTATATTAATGCTGATGCACTGAGTGTATTACATACAGACGTGTCTTGGACATACTTGATGAAGTGCTGATACTAGATACCTGTGAATCATGAGCAGACTAAACAGTGGGCAGTCTAGCTGTACTTTTGTCACAAATGCATAAATGTGTTGAAAGGTTAGTATACAATAACCAAGCCATTTATATCATAGCATTCCAGAATAAAAGGCTTATCTAGATGATATGGATGGTGTCCTGTTATAGATCACAATCTCAAAAAGAAAATAAGATGTGAGATGAATGTCGGTCAAATTGAATTGCAAATTACCATTGAATGTACCTTTGAACTCTTGGGGATGACCTGCAAAGCCATGATCTAGACTTCAAGTGGATTCTGCTAGACCTTCCCTAAGAATTTTTCTGCTTGTTATTAATGCTCATTCAAACTTGATGAAGGTGAATACAATAAATTCTGCTACTTCACAAGTAACCATTTATTATATACAGAGCTTTAGAAAAGCTTGTAGCTGAGAATGGATCTTGTTTCTTGAAACTTTTGATGGAGAAACTTAATTAATCATTTAAGTATTGCACTATTTCAGGCTTTATCTAATGGTCTGACAGAGAGTTCTGCACAACCTTTGAAGGAAGGGCTGAAGAAAATGAAAGGTGAAACATTGGATACAAGACTCTTACAGCTCTTGTATAGCTACAGAATTACTGCTCACATGGCTATGAGTATGTACTGCGGGAAAAAATACTTGTGTCACAAATGGTGATCTTTGTATGTGGTGTGCACTGTCGGATCTGAAAGAAAAAAAAAACAGAAAATGGTGATTCAGAAGCAGACCTTCAATAAACATACCAAGGCATTTTGCACCGAAAGATGAAGTTTATATGAAGAATTGTAGTTATGAGTCTCTGGATTTCCTGTATCACAGAGTTGTGTTCTGGACACCTGCTTCTTGAACTGTGATCACTAGCTTATGGTTCATCTTTAAGGAGGCATATCATTCGAGCAAGAACAGTATTCTCAGAAACTGAACCAGTCTGTGAACCCAGAAAAGAGATAAAGGATTAGTTTACCAGTTCAGAGGTTTTGTCCTATTTGTTTCCAGAGACATCTGATACGCATATTGAAGTTGCCATCAGGATTACCTGCCTCCATTGTGGCAGACAACCAACACTCTTCAGAATCTTAAGGTTTCATGTTGTCACCCCCCCCCCCCAACTTAAATGTTCGAATCATAAAATGTGTCTGCCATCTGAGGCAGTTTGTTAGATAGTGGTGAAACCTTGGCATCAAGATTACCTGCCTCCATTGTGGCAGACAATAAACACTCTTCAGAATCTTAAGGTTTCATGTTGTCACCCCACTTAAGTGTTCTACTCATAAAGGGTGTTTGCTATCTCGGACAGTTTGTTATATAGTGGTGAAACCTTTTTTCCTTGGAATGAGCAAGAATATACTTTTACTTTACTGAATGCCTAGAAGTCCACCCTGACTCAGCCTGAAAATGACAATGAAAATATGAAATGGTAGAACTAATGCCTTATTGCCTAATAATGTCGGTTCGCTGAAAATGTATGGTGTTGAAGCAAATGATTTTGTCTACTGAAAGGAAAATGTAGGAATGTCTTAACATAAAAAAGAGTGAGGAATGTAGTGTTTTGGATGCTGCACTGTTGGATATCCAATATATCATTCACATTTCTGTGAAGTACATGTAATTAGTATGAAGTCCAAGCTGGTACATTCCTCCCCATCACTGCTATCTCTGTTATAACGGAATATATTTCTACCATCCAGTCACCGTATCAAAATTCACAGAGTTGCATTAAAATGGGCCTCTTTTAGGATATCCTGCTTATAAGGAAATGAAGTTGGGTTGTTTGCTTCTCTTTTAGTTGTAGTAGTAATGTTACTGAAAAAGCAAGAGCCTCTTCAATTAACACATGGCAAACTTTAAATGGTTTATGTTATGCATATGACTTACTGGTGACATTTCCTTACATAGATGGAATGCTGAATCTGACATGGGAAAGTTTGACAGAGATCTGTACTTCTCCAAAATTCAAGATCAGCTATAGTAAAACTTAAACCTGCCAGTTAGTTATTCACCTAGTTTACAACTGCAGGAAAAGTTTAGGCATCGATGGGGAGAGACGCTATTAAATACTTAAGTGTTTTAGTATCAGTAGATACTAACTGGATTAATCAGACTGAAGGGGCTGAAGCAGCTGAATTGATAATGAAGTATACTAGAAATTGGTCTATCTTTTGGCTTACACTCTGTCAGAGGTTTCTTTCTTGAGATTCTGTTTCAGCTAGTTTCACCTGTGATAAACTGTGAGTTTTTCTGCGGAAGAGAGTACTCTCTGTGAGATGCAGGACTGTGGTGGTTTCTCTGGCTAAAGAAAAATAAATAAATAATGGGAGGCTGTAGTTTCACTTTTTAACATTCCTGAATTCCGAAAGCTAACTGCAGCCTAAAACTTTAACAGATATATCTTTGACATTTTAGTATATATAACATTCTATCTGTATTTGGTATAATGCTTCAAATATGTGTGAGCTTTTACAATTAATCTCCATCTAAAAGTAATCCGTTATCAACCTTTAAATATTTCCAAACAAATACTTAACCTGTCTACAGATTAAACATAATGCAGCTTGAAATATAGTACTTAAGTAGGCATTACTCCATGTCGCCTGCAGATGGCAGTGTTGCTTTGTTTAAAAATGGTACTCTAAATTAAACTTTTGTGTTTATTTAGAAAATTTCTACAGCACAGACAGAAAGGCTAGGTATGAGAAACACATTTTCAAGGTTCTTCCGGGTTAGTTTTATGAGCCAGAATTGCTTAGGTAATCATGTTTTAAAGATTTCTTGAGTTCAACATGCATACAAAGTGTTACAGTTCAAGTAGAGCCTTTTCTATGAAATATTTACAGCACAGTATCTTTAATGGTTGTAGGAAACTAGTGGTCAGGCAGGAATGTTCTCTTTACATTTGTCAGTTCACTTCCCTAGATAAAACTTCATATGAACCCCCCTCCCCCTGCATTTTAAGGCCATCAGTGTGACTGCAGGATTATGTAAAGCATTGTTTCACTTAAAGGAAGAACTTTCAGATTCTCAAAGCAAAGATGAACATTTTATTTGTTTTTGTATAGCTACTTTTAGGCTACTGTGGTGCAGCGGTTAGCGTTGTCGCCTCACAGCAAGAGGTTCTCCCGTTCGATTCTCGGCTGGAGTGCCTTCTGTGTGGAGTCTGCATGTCCTCCCCGTGGTCGAGTAACATTAACGACATGCAGGTAGGTGTGTGCGTGAATGGGTGTGCCTTCTTTGAAGGTTGGGCGTCGGGCTGGCAACTCGGCACAGTAAAAATCCACTGCCAATCATTAGCGGATGGGAGTTCCGCTGTGGCGACCCCTAACCGGGAAAAGCTGAAATACTTTTTTATAGCTACTTTTAAGCGTAGCTAGCTTCAGGCACCAGTGAACCCTGGTCCTTCTTTGTTGTTTGTTTCCAGAGACATCTGATACACATGTGGAAGTTGCCATCAGAATTACCTGCCTCCATTGTGGCAGATGACAAACACTCTTCAGAATCTTAAGGTTTCATATCGTCACCCCACGTAAATGTTCTACTCATAAAAGGTGTCTGCCATTTCAGACAGTTTGTAGATAGTGGTGAAACCTTTTTTCCTTGGAATAACAAGAATATACTTTTACTTTACTGAATACCTGTAAGTCTACCCTGACTCAGTTGTAAAATGACAATGAAAATGGTAAAATTAATGTCTTATTGCCTAATAATGTCTGTTCACTTAAAAATGTATGGTGGTGAAGCAAAAGATTTCCTGCTCTGAAAAGCAAAATGTATATAGGAATGTCTTAACATAAACAATGTTTTGGATGTTGCAATGTTGAATATTCAATATATCATTCACATTTCTGTGAAGTGAATGTAATTAGTATGACATCAAAGCTGGTTAATTCCTCCCCATCACTGCTGTCTCTTATGATGGCTCTGCTGGCCCATGTAGCCTGTGCATGTACAAGTTTCCTCACTCTTAAACTAGCTAGATTAGTCCAGTTTCAGAGCTTGCTGATCCCTGGACTTTGTTTGCAGTTCCTGTTACTGATTCTTTACCTAATTTGGAAAGGAGGAAGTTCCTTTGCTATCCAGTGGGAGTGGGAAGCATTGAGCTGCCTGTTGGTCCAGTTTTGTGAGGTTTCAGCCAGCAACTTGTAGTTTATTGGTCGTTTTGGGCCAGTTCCTAGCTTCTTTCAGCCCCCTGATATAAAAACGCTAAGCGCGTTTTGGCTTGTACCTACTCAGCACAAGATCCTCGTGGTGGCCAGCAGAGTAATCCAAGCTTCAGAGAGCTGAAATGCGACTTTACCTGATATAAGTATTTTTTGTGGCTTTCCACTTCTATTTATCTTGCTACTGTATTTTCGCCTGTTTGCTGATACATTGCTACTGTTTTATTCTGCATTTATTCTGATATTGCACTTGTTTCTCAGTTTGTTACTTTAAATATCTGTAACTGTTGCAAATTGTTTGTGTAGGCTGTGATAGCCGATTTATAGCATTTATAAGTGTTTACTGTATCTGTTCTTCTTGTCTCTTGAAAAAAAAAAAAAAAAAAATATCTCTTATTTTCCCGCCTTGCTAAGCTAGATTAGTCCAGTTTCAGAGCTTGCTGATCCCTGGACTTTGTTTGCAGTTCCTGTTACTGATTCTTTACCTAATTTGGAAAGGAGGAAGTTCCTTTGCTATCCAGTGGGAGTGGGAAGCATTGAGCTGCCTGTTGGTCCAGTTTTGTGAGGTTTCAGCCAGCAACTTGTAGTTTATTGGTCGTTTTGGGCCAGTTCCTAGCTTCTTTCAGCCCCCTGATATAAAAAACGCTAAACGCGCGTTTTTGGCTTGTACCTACTCAGCACAAGATCCTCGTGGTGGCCAGCAGAGTAATCCAAGCTTCAGAGAGCTGAAAAAGCGACTTTACCTGATATAAGTATTTTTTGTGGCTTTCCACTTCTATTTATCTTGCTACTGTATTTTCGCCTGTTTGCTGATACATTGCTACTGTTTTATTCTGCATTTATTCTGATATTGCACTTGTTTCTCAGTTTGTTACTTTAAATATCTGTAACTGTTGCAAATTGTTTGTGTAGGCTGTGATAGCCGATTTATAGCATTTATAAGTGTTTACTGTATCTGTTCTGCTTGTCTCTTGAAAAAAAAAAAAAAAAACCAAAAATATCTCTTGTGTTCTCGCCTTGCTAAGCTAGATTAGTCCAGTTTCAGAGCTTGCTGATCCCTGGACTTTGTTTGCAGTTCCTGTTACTGATTCTTTACCTAATTTGGAAAGGAGGAAGTTCCTTTGCTATCCAGTGGGAGTGGGAAGCATTGAGCTGCCTGTTGGTCCAGTTTTGTGAGGTTTCAGCCAGCAACTTGTAGTTTATTGGTCGTTTTGGGCCAGTTCCTAGCTTCTTTCAGCCCCCTGATATGGCTTGTACCTACTCAGCACAAGATCCTCGTGGTGGCCAGCAGAGTAATCCAAGCTTCAGAGAGCTGAAAAAGCGACTTTACCTGATATAAGTATTTTTTGTGGCTTTCCACTTCTATTTATCTTGCTACTGTATTTTCGCCTGTTTGCTGATACATTGCTACTGTTTTATTCTGCATTTATTCTGATATTGCACTTGTTTCTCAGTTTGTTACTTTAAATATCTGTAACTGTTGCAAATTGTTTGTGTAGTCTGTGATAGCCGATTTATAGCATTTATAAGTGTTTACTGTATCTGTTCTGCTTGTCTCTTGAAAAAAAAAAAAAAAAAAAAAAATATCTCTTGTTTTCCCGCCTTGCTAAGCTAGATTAGTCCAGTTTCAGAGCTTGCTGATCCCTGGACTTTGTTTGCAGTTCCTGTTACTGATTCTTTACCTAATTTGGAAAGGAGGAAGTTCCTTTGCTATCCAGTGGGAGTGGGAAGCATTGAGCTGCCTGTTGGTCCAGTTTTGTGAGGTTTCAGCCAGCAACTTGTAGTTTATTGGTCGTTTTGGGCCAGTTCCTAGCTTCTTTCAGCCCCCTGATATAAAAAACGCTAAACGCGCGTTTTTGGCTTGTACCTACTCAGCACAAGATCCTCGTGGTGGCCAGCAGAGTAATCCAAGCTTCAGAGAGCTGAAAAGCGACTTTACCTGATATAAGTATTTTTTGTGGCTTTCCACTTCTATTTATCTTGCTACTGTATTTTCGCCTGTTTGCTGATACATTGCTACTGTTTTATTCTGCATTTATTCTGATATTGCACTTGTTTCTCAGTTTGTTACTTTAAATATCTGTAACTGTTGCAAATTGTTTGTGTAGGCTGTGATAGCCGATTTATAGCATTTATAAGTGTTTACTGTATCTGTTCTGCTTGTCTCTTGAAAAAAAAAAAAAAACCAAAAAATATCTCTTGTTTTCCTGCCTTGCTAAGCTAGATTAGTCCAGTTTCAGAGCTTGCTGATCCCTGGACTTTGTTTGCAGTTCCTGTTACTGATTCTTTACCTAATTTGGAAAGGAGGAAGTTCCTTTGCTATCCAGTGGGAGTGGGAAGCATTGAGCTGCCTGTTGGTCCAGTTTTGTGAGGTTTCAGCCAGCAACTTGTAGTTTATTGGTCGTTTTGGGCCAGTTCCTAGCTTCTTTCAGCCCCCTGATATAAAAAACGCTAAACGTGCGTTTTTGGCTTGTACCTACTCAGCACAAGATCCTCGTGGTGGCCAGCAGAGTAATCCAAGCTTCAGAGAGCTGAAAAGCGACTTTACCTGATATAAGTATTTTTTGTGGCTTTCCACTTCTATTTATCTTGCTACTGTATTTTCGCCTGTTTGCTGATACATTGCTACTGTTTTATTCTGCATTTATTCTGATATTGCACTTGTTTCTCAGTTTGTTACTTTAAATATCTGTAACTGTTGCAAATTGTTTGTGTAGGCTGTGATAGCCGATTTATAGCATTTATAAGTGTTTACTGTATCTGTTCTTCTTGTCTCTTGAAAAAAAAAAAAAATATCTCTTATTTTCCCGCCTTGCTAAGCTAGATTAGTCCAGTTTCAGAGCTTGCTGATCCCTGGACTTTGTTTGCAGTTCCTGTTACTGATTCTTTACCTAATTTGGAAAGGAGGAAGTTCCTTTGCTATCCAGTGGGAGTGGGAAGCATTGAGCTGCCTGTTGGTCCAGTTTTGTGAGGTTTCAGCCAGCAACTTGTAGTTTATTGGTCGTGTTGGGCCAGTTCCTAGCTTCTTTCAGCCCGCTGATATAAAAAACCCTAAACGCGCGGTTTTTGGCTTGTACCTACTCAGCACAAGATCCTCGTGGTGGCCAGCAGAGTAATCCAAGCTTCAGAGAGCAGATAAAGCGACTTTACCTGATATAAGTATTTTTTGTGGCTTTCCACTTCTATTTATCTTGCTACTGTATTTTCGCCTGTTTGCTGATACATTGCTACTGTTTTATTCTGCATTTATTCTGATATTGCACTTGTTTCTCAGTTTGTTACTTTAAATATCTGTAACTGTTGCAAATTGTTTGTGTAGGCTGTGATAGCCGATTTATAGCATTTATAAGTGTTTACTGTATCTGTTCTGCTTGTCTCTTGAAAAAAAAAAAAAAAAAAATATCTCTTATTTTCCCGCCTTGCTAAGCTAGATTAGTCCAGTTTCAGAGCTTGCTGATCCCTGGACTTTGTTTGCAGTTCCTGTTACTGATTCTTTACCTAATTTGGAAAGGAGGAAGTTCCTTTGCTATCCAGTGGGAGTGGGAAGCATTGAGCTGCCTGTTGGTCCAGTTTTGTGAGGTTTCAGCCAGCAACTTGTAGTTTATTGGTCGTTTTGGGCCAGTTCCTAGCTTCTTTCAGCCCCCTGATATAACAGATTTAAACTATTAGGGCTACCTAAATTACACTCTTCAAATTTTCCCTTAAAACTACCTTCCTCGAACTATACTACTGATCTAATCAGCGTATCCTATAACTAAAAAGATCATCTCTACTTGACTCCAAGTAGACTATTCTCTATCTGTTAAACCTAGCACTTGCTCCTACAGTACTTATTACCTTGATACGGCACTCTTGTCATAGATAGTACCCCAAAAAGGCAAACCCCCATTTCTGTCACCCACGTCCCCCGGAATCTTTTTCAAAGTTTTTGTCTATTCCTTCTAGCATGTCGACGGATCAGTTGCTAGTGTCCTCTCCTGCTCAGCTGGTGAACCTGGGAATTTTGAGGCAATGTTACAATTGCCTCATGTACACAGACAACCCTCTCCTCCTCCCACAAAACACAAATACATGCGAGAGATGCAACTATACGGCCAAACTGGAGGCTGAGCTCTCTCAACATAGGACTGGCAAGACCAGTCAGGAGGAGAAGGTTACCACACACACTATAGACCCAGTCTCACATAGTACCATCACAACCTCAAATCATACACATAAACACACAAAGACATACTCGGAGGCTCTGAACAAAAATCTACCAAAACAGCAGAGGCCACCTAAGCAGACACCCAAACAACCACCACCTCAGAACACAGCACCTGCAACACATAGACCTCACAGTCAGAGTGTCAAACAGTCACAGCCCTTAAGGCCAAACACAATGCCAGACACACTAGTCATTGGTGACTCCATAGTCAGACACACTGACGTTCCGCTCACCAGACTGAGTAAGGAGAAGGTCACAGTAAGCTGCCTGTCGGGCGCTAGAATCCGCCACATAACGCAAGCACTCAGGTCTCTCAACAGCAGGTACAAATATGACTCAGTCATTGTCCATGCTGGTGTGAACGACCTGAGACGCACCTCCTTGGACTACATGAAAAGAGACATTGAGGAGCTCTCTGATTATGTAGCCCAGGCAGGTATGACCCTGACCTTGAGCAGTATCCTACCTTCACCAAGAATGATGCCACAATACAGAGATAAGATGATCAGCTTTAACAATTGGCTTAACCACTGGTGTCATTCAAAGGGGATCCAGTGTCTGTCTGCCTGGGATGACATGCTGGACAAGCCACGCTGCTTCAAGGGACAGCTTGCACCTGTCACCCTGGGATTCGGATATTGGCAAAGGCTCTTGCCACCCCATAGTGCCTTTTTAGGCAAGGCTCAAATTCTAAACCTACCACCCTAGAACACAAAAAGGAAAAAACTAAGGGTAATGCTGCTCAATGCCAGAAGTCTAAATCTCAAAATGCACGCACTCGAGGCCCTTCTCAATATGGAGAACATCGATGTCTGTGCTGTGACAGAAACCTGGTTCAAGGCTCCTGAGGGCACCCCAGCACTATCAGGTTTTACCTCATATCATGCGTTCCGCCCCAAAATCCGGACAATACCAAGAAAGGAGGGGGGGTATCCATATTCATCAAGGACACCCACACCTCAAGACTGGTGGCAACGCACGATGCATCGGAGACCATCCAGGTGCAATTAACCATAGGCAAGACTGCTCTGCAAATTGTAGCATGTTACAGGCCACCCTCACAAACTCAGGAACCTCACATGGCCTTCCTGAAAACACTAGAGGGGATAAATGTATCACCAAACACCATCATACTAGGTGACTTCAATTACCCTAATATAGACTGGGAACACTACTCAAGCCCAAACACCCTAGCCCAAAAGTTCCTGGAATTCATAAACTCAAATGCCATGGAACAACTAGTCACCATCCCCACAAGAGGAGATAACATACTTGATCTCATCATCACGAACATGGGAGCACAATGTTCAACACCGGAAGTATACCCCTCACTGGTGAGATCAGATCACAAACTAATCTCGCTGGAGGTCCTCATCCCACCCCACCTGAAATAAAAAAGACCACAGTAAAAAACTTCTCGAAAGCCGACTTCACACTTCTAAAGACTAGTGTGGTCTCCTTTAAGGCCCCCGAGCCGGCGGAAAACAGTACTCAAGCCGCTGAATCACTCACAAATGCCTTCTACCAGCACCTGCAGGACTGCATGGATAAGGCAATCCCAAGCAAAACAAAGACTCTCTGTACCAAAGGCAAGCGTCCACTCTGGTGGACCCCAGCCATAAACAAACTCTACAACAAAAGGAGAAAGCTACTACAAGATAGAGCAAAATCCTTAAAAGGTAAGACACCCTTGATCACTATAAGTAAAAAACTAAGAGCTCTCATAAAATCATCCAAAGCAAATTTTGAGAGAAAAATAGCTAAAGACTCAAAAGACAATCATAAGGCATTCTTTAGCTATGTTAGAAACCTGGGAGGAAACTCCCAGATATGCTCAGAACTAGTCAAAAAGGATGTGAAGATTACTGATCCTACAGACATTGCCAACATACTGGCTGACAGGTTCAGTGCAAACTTCTCCGCCCCTCCCCGCCAAAAGGAGAGATATCTATACCAGACGATTGCAGCCCCCAAACATTTCCAACGCCCAAGTTAAAACTGCTCTCTCCAAAGCAAAAAACACAGCATCCATGGGACCCGACGGTGTCCCCGGCTGTGTGCTCCATGAACTCAATGAGGAATTAAACCCACAACTAGGACAGCTATTTAATCAAAGTCTTACCTCTGGATATGTACCCAGGGTGTGGCGCACTGCAACTGTGGTCCCACTTCACAAAGGCGGTGCTTCCACCGACCCTGGAAATTACCGCCTATTAGCTTGACAAGCCTTATCTGCAAAGCCATGGAGAGGATCATAATGGACCTCATAAATAAAGACATAGGAATTTGCAGACCTTGGATCCAACCCAGTTTGGCTTTGTCAAAGGCAGATCATGCCTTTTAAACTTGGTTGACTTTTTCGAAACAGTCACCAAAGCCATTGATGAGGGAAAGGCAGTCCATACAGCCTACCTGGATCTGGCGAAGGCCTTCGATACAATACCTCACTCGGGTATCATTGAAAAACTCAGCAGCTTAAATGTTAACCCATACATCACAAGATGGGTTGCAAACTGGCTGAGTGACAGAACCCACAGGGTCAGAGTTGCTGGCGCCATGTCAGACTCAAAGCCTGTCACAAGTGGGGTCCCACAGGGCTCAGTCCTGGGCCCACTCTTGTTTGGCATCTACTTTTCCAAGTACAAGCAAACACAGGAGGGTTATGGCTGACAAAGTTTGCAGATGACTGCAAACTGGGAGCCATAGTAGAAAACACATCTGACACAGATATCCTTCAGAAGGGTCTCACAGAAGCGGATAACTGGTGCCAGAGCCATGGCCTAAAGTTAAATGCCAAAAATGCATAGTCATACCCTTCGGGAAAAACAAGGTTACCCCTAGCTACCAAATAGGTGGCAATCCACTGAGCACAGAAGAAGTTATCAGGGACTTGGGGACCCAGGTTGATTGTAGTCTGTCATTCGACACCCATGTAGCTAAAGTAGTTAGGAAGACCTTCTACATTGCCCACCTTATCATGAAGGGATTCTCATCTAGATCAAGGGAGGTCATGGTCTCCCTTTACTCATCACTCATCAGACCAATGATTGAGTACAATGCCCAATTCGGAATGTATCTGACCCGACACTTGCAGCAGCTGGAGAGACCACAAAAGTTCCTCACCAAAAGGATAAAGGGTCTCAAAATCTGTCCTATGCTGCCCGACTGAAAGAACTCCAGCTCTATTCAGTCGCACCGCTTGCTCAGAGGTGACCTTTGCCTAACATACAAGGCCATGTCAAACCCAGATTTGATGAATATGCTTCACCTCAAAAATCTAGATCCACCAGAGCCACAAGGGCGGAGACTTAAACCTCGACACGGCTATTAATAGGACGTGCTGGAGGGATAGATTCATCACCCAAAGACTCCCTATGCTGTGGAACAAAATCCCGGTATATGTGAGGCAGAGCACCTCGCTGGCCTTGTTCAAGAGAAATCTTGACCAATGGATGGGAGATCGCAAATATACCCCAGGGATTACCTCAGTGTCACTGCTCGACAGAGGCACAGCAAAATAATGGGTATAGTTCCCCATACTTAAGGGGTGGCGTAAGCCACAAAACGATGGGCTAGGCTTGTAAATGCCCTCGGGCAGATAGCCTAGTATGAACCTATGAACCTATGAACCTATGAGCACTGCATTAGCTACTGCTACTGTCCTGTTGGAGTTTGGATGACTTAAGTGTGCTAACTCTTTTGAGGTGTTGGAATTTTTATTTCAGGTTATAACGACTACTGACGTGAAAATCAATTTTGCGAGGTAGTAGTTTGTCAAGAAATTACTTCTCTCCTTTAGTCCTGCTGTGATTCTTCAAAAATTGTATCCCTGCTGAGAAAATATTTTCTCCTATAATCCTGCTGAGATTCTCCTGACTATATAAATTCTACTACAGTCCCGATGACTCTGCTGATCCTCCTGGTTTTGTGTATATTGTTAATACACTAAGCTTCCTAATTCTGCAGCTCTGTTACTCTTAGAGGGGCAACTTTTTTTGTCAGTCCTGTTATGGGCATCCTGCAGTGCATATCAGTCAGTAATTTTGTTGAGACTCACCCCTACTGACTCTGCATTTAGCTGGGATCCTTTGAATTTGTGAATAATTGTAATGCCCCTAAGTCTGTTTGTCCTACTACAGCATTCAGAGCCTATTTAATATTGCTCTATTACTCTTGCTATGGCTTGTGAATCTGTTAATACCCTCACTCTACCCCAAACTCCTACTGAAAGCATGGAACATATGCCACCTGAACTGTTAATCACTACCTCAGTGAGGTACAGTTGTTCTGATCAAGAATCAGACATTAATAGCCTAGTGTAGGTTGGTCATTTGTAAATTCTGCTCCAGCACACTGCACTAAGCCACTGTAAACTTGATGGACTAGACAATGTGAAGGTACATATCAATTGGGGTTTCTTAATATGTTGATTATCTCAAGTACTCTGCTCTCCAGAATGAGGAATTCTTGAGATAGAGTGAGTTTATAGGTCGATGTGGGCCAAACCTAGAGATCCTAGTGCAATACCTTAAGCTACGATTATGCCTGAGATACTCATTTAAGCAGCAGGTTCTGAAGAGGGTCTATTCATTAATGCCCAGTAAAACTGATAAATTATGTACAGCTTGATAATGACTTTCTGCTCCTGGTAAAGCAGAGGCATGTCATGCTGCATGCATCAAGTTTTGAAGAACAATGGTATTAAAGCTAGCATTCAGGATTTAGTTAAGTGCTGTACACTTAACAAGACTACTATGAGATTTTACAGTACTTTGTTGCTGTTTTATACTTTCTAATATAGCACAAAAATATTGCCTTATTATTGCCTGCATGCAATGCTGGCTTGGATAAAAGGAAACTGTCTACACCATAGTTCAATGTGGGGAATACCACCAGGAAACAGCAACAGAGGTGAACATCTGGGTATGACATGCACAAAATTGGATCAGGATGAAGTGAAAGATACCATGGATGATGCTTCGGTGGATACGTAAAATGTTTTAAACTGAAATTTTGAGTTTTCTATCTTCTGTGTACAATGGAAATGTATGATCAGAATCACAGTGGTGTGGGAGTGGCTTCCTTCTCCTTCTAAGGTTAGGATTTGTTCATACTGCTAAAGAGGTAGTGATTACTCTGAATAGTAATGTTCAAATATGTAAATATCTTGTTTTCTTTGACTATGGGTAGGGTTTGTATGTTTAGATTATGAGGCTGTATTACAGTTATGAGTATGGTTTAATGCAGGCTGAGCATGAGAATTTTACAAAGTAAAGGTTTAGTTTGCATGTGCTGTACACTTCCCTAAAAAAAAAATAAGTAAAAAAGTAGAGGTGGCAGTGTGGCCTTTGTCCACTTTAGAACAGTGTAAAGAATTAGATGAATTAGACAAAGGGAACAGCACTTTTGCTGGGATGAAATATAGGTGGAGGGGGTTAGATTACTTTCAATCTTTTCTTGTTACCTACACCTTAATGTTCCTATGCAAGAGTTGTGCTACATTATGTTAGCTATGGCAGACTTTGCTAGAGGCTCCTATGATTATACAATGGAGTTTTGAGACACCTTCTCAAGGTCTGTTAGGAAGATACCACTGGTGACTAGTATGACCCTATTCCTAAGTTAGGGTGCAGTTAGAGCTCATGAAATTAGTATTGTTTCAGTCTTTGATGTTAGCCAACAGTGATTCTCTCAGCACCAGCAAAGTACCCAGAATTACTTCCTTCTGCAGTTCATACTGATTTACATGTATCGGTAGCATATTTAAGTACAATTGTAAATTATTTGTATTAGTCCTGTTGCTCTTACCACTATAAGAACTGTCTAGTTATCTTTCTTACACATTGCTCTCATTTCTGCTAACAAATCCTTGTATTTTATGACTTTGTGCCTCTGTATACATAAGACAATATAATGACTGGGTATAGTAATTTCAATGATCAATGCTGCTTTTGTCTTTTTTTAAAGCATCTACAGTCAGTAAAGGGAGAGAAAACAGTGATAGTACCTAAGTCAGGAGAAGTTTCCTTCCCATGTGATAGTTAGCATCCCATCTCTTTCAATTTAAAGTATAGGGTATATATGAGCATATTGTCCCAGAAATTAAAATATTTTGCTTCCACAACTTATTCTTCCAAATTGTTTGAATGTTGTTATGGGAAAGCAAATAAAAGCTAAAAGACAGATTCCTTTTTTGTCTCTAAATCATACATATGCATACCCCACTGTTTTTATATAACAAAAAAAAACATTTTTATTAAATTATCACATATGACGTAGGCAGTCTTACATTTGTTTAAATGAAAAAACAAACCACAACACAATTTTAGTTGCAAACATTATGCATCACAGACCCCGTTGAGACAACTGTAGTTGCAACGATTACACATCACTTATAATATAGCCAGTCATTGTTAATTAAGTATTACATAGCTCATTCAAATCCTGCCTTCTTTTAAACCTTGTTCCTTCTCTGCATATAATGTTCCCACAGTTCCCATTTTTTCCTATGTATTTTGGCCCTTCCCTTTTCTAAAGATACCAACTCCAGTTACTTTATCTCTGTTACTATATTCACTACTTCTGGAAAAGTTGGTTTAGACTATGATTTCCACTTTCAAGTAATTGCTTTTTTGGCCTCCACCATAATTAGACTTAGCAAGGCCTTACTATGTCTAAACAATTCCAATTCTGTATCATAGCTCAAAATAATAATCTGCTTAGTTACACCAATCTGCTCACCTGGTATCTCTGACAGAGCAGTCTGCAGGGGAATCTCTGCCAACTCATTACACTCCCAGAAAATATGTTCCCAGTTACCTCTTTCTTCCTTATCACACCTCCAACATTTGCTGTCTACCTCAGGAAAAATTCTTTGGAGTCTACTTGGGGTATAAAAATACCTATGCAAACAGTTCCAAGCAAAGATCATAAATCATCTAGACCTTGTTGCATATTTGGGGGATATACATATATCCCCCACTGTGTCTTTATGAATTGCTTATCTACTCTCATAGGTTCATAGGTTCATGGGTTCATACTAGGCTATCTGCCCTAGGGCATTTATAAGCCTAGCCAGAGTGTGTTTGGCTTTCGCCACCCATTTTAAATTTATTTTGCTATGCCTTTTTTTGAGGTTAGTATACTGTGCCTCTGTCTAACAGTGACACAGAAGTGATAGCCGGGGTAAACTTACGATCTCCCATCCACTCATCAAGATTCCTCTTGAAGAGAGTCAATGTGGGACTCTGCCTAACCTGGACTGGGATTTTATTCCAGAGTGAAGGGAGCCTCTGGGTTATGAATCTGTCCCTCCAGCATGTCCTATTTATTTCAGTGCTGAGGTTCAAGTCTTTCGAGCGCGTAGCTTGATGGGATTTGGATTTTCTGAGGTGCAGCATGTCCATTAATTCCGGGTTGGACATGGCTTTATACGTCAGGCACAGATCGCCTCTGAGCAGGCGGTATGCCACTGAGTAGAGCTGGAGTTTCTTTAACCAGGCAGCATATGGCATCTGTTTGAGCCCTTTGATCCTCTTGGTGAGGTACTTTTGGGGTCTTTCCAGTTGCTGCAGGTGTCTGGTAAGGTACATCCCAAAAGGGGCATTGTACTCAATTATGGGCCTGATGAGGGATGAGTAAAGAGGTATGATGACCTCCCCTGATCTAGATGTGAATCCCTTCATGATTAGGTGGGCTATATAAAATGTTTTTCTAACCACTTTGGCCACATGGTTGTCAAATGAGAGATTGCTATCAACTTGGGTCCCCAGGTCCCTAATGACTTCTTCTGTACTTAATGGATTACCACCTATGTGGTAATTTGTGGGCACTTTGTTTTTGCCAAAGGGGATGACTATACACTTTTTGGCGTTTAGCTTCATCCCAATCCTTGCTAAACTCCTCTGATTGATTCTTTTACTTATCATGCAGTATTTTATATGCTCCCCTCTATCATCATCATCATCCCTTTCCACTTTGAATTATAGTTTTTTGGTTGTGTTATGTATAAGAGCCTTAACTATGTTGCTCTAAAATGCCCCTTCAAATCTGGTAATCTTAGTCTCCCTTGTTCTTTTGGAAGAATCAGCTTATCCCACTTGACCTTTGCAGTCTTCCCCTTACAGATAAAATCCTTCAGTTCTTTTTTAACTGCTATCCACAACTTCTCTGGATGATACAAATATGCCTGACCTCTGTACAAAACCAAAGGGACTAAAACATTTTAACTGCTTGTATCTTATTATCCATATTCGTATACCAAAACTTTCAGTTTCTCAGTTTTTGTATTATCTTCTGTTTAGTCTTCTCCCACATATTCTTAGCTGTCAAAATGGAATCATTTTTAATTCATACTCCTAAATACTTAATTTTATCATGTCCCCATATATATGGATATTGCTGGACCAATTTATGTGAGAGTACATAATTTACCACTATTGCCTTTGTTTTATCTTCATTAATTTTGTATCCTGAGAAGATGTGAAACTGCTTTAAAGTGTCCCACAAGACTGTAATGTCCCTTTCTGGTTTTGCCAGGTATAAAATAATATCATCAGCAAATAGAGCCAGCTTTTCTTGACTACCATGCCAATTATATCCTTTAATTTCTGAGTCCCTTATTTTCTTTGCCAGCAGTTCTAAATGTAATGCAAATAACAAAGGGGAAATAGGATACCCCTGCCTGGTTCCTCTACTAAAGCAGAAATTATCAAAGAGGACCCCACTCACTTTAATTTTTGCCTCCAATCCCTCATATATACTCCTAATTAACCTTATAATTTTATCAGGGAAAGAAATTACTCACATTGCCCTACTCATGAAGTCCCAGCTTACTCTGTCAAATGCTTTCTCTGCATCAAGACCCACCAGCAACAGTGGTATTTTCTTACATTTTTGCTTCTCTGGATCATCACTATTCTGTTTATGTTGTCAAATGATTGCCTCCCCTCCACAAAACCACATTGATCCATATCTATCAGTTTTGGCATCACTTTTGCTATTCTTTTAGCCATTATAGACATAAACACTTTATATTCATGGTTTAGTATTGAAATGGGCCTGTATGAAGCTGGATCCGATATATCTTTACCCTCTTTAGGTATTACAGCTACCACTACTTTCTTCCAGGATGTTGGTACTGCTCCTCCTCTTAAAATATTGTTAAACAAAACATTCCTTATCTTTATCAGTAATTTCCCTCCTTGCTTCCAAACTTCCACTGGAATACCATCTGTTCCTGGGGTGTTTCCTATAGATTGGTTATACATCACCATTTTTATCTCATTTTCACACATCCTGTTAGTAATTGAGCCACCTCTACCTATAACCTTGGCATATTTAACTCTTTCATAAACATTCCCATCTGTATCTTTTCTTGATTTCCATATTTCCTTGCTTTATACGGGCATTCATAAAATTTCTAAAATATTTCTACTACTTCTACAGGATCTCTTGTTATTTTCATTGTTTTAGTCTCCCTAAACTTGGTTATAGCCCTTTCTACTTTCTGCTGCCTGAGTTTTTGTGCTCTAGAGTTATTATCAAAAAACAGTTGCTTGACAGCAATCTTGCTAAACTCATGCACATTATTGTGGTAATCCCTTATTTTCTGTCTAGCATTCTGCAGTTGCTACTCTTCTTGTTCTGTGGGATTCCCCCTGTTTTGCAATACTTTAACATTTGTCAGTCCCTCTAAATTCTTGTTACTTCTTAACCATATCTCCCTTTCCTTTATTTCCACCCTAGTTTTAAACTCCACTTTAATTTTATCCCACTCCCTAGCTATATTTTCAGAAGAAATGGTGCAGTGGTGCAGTGGTAGCATTGTTGCCTCACAGCAAAAGGTTCTCCAGTTCGACTCTCAGCTGGAATGCCTTCTGTGCAGAGTCTGCATGTCCTCCCTGCGTTCATGTGGGTTTTCTCGGGGTACTCCAGTTTCCTCCCATGTTACAAAGACGTGTCTGGAGCGTTTCTTCCCAGGCCTCCACTGAAAATTGACTTTGTTCCAAATCAGACTTTCCTGGTAAACAAATGTTAAATAAATAAATAAATCTTCTCTAATAGCTTCTGAATAATTTCCAAAACCCATTCCTTAAATTCCTCTCTTTTCAACAGATAGGTGGGAAAGCACCAATGTCTCATTTTTATTTCATTACTTTTTTTTTTAATTTAGTTATTATTGGTGGATTATCTGAAATTGTTATTGGGTGCATTTCAAGACCTTCAAATAAGTGTACATGTTCCTGTGAAATATAAATTCTAGCTAACCTAGTCCACTTTTTGTATCTTGGAGAATAATATGTAAATTCACTCCAAACTCCTAGTACTGAATTCACATCTTTCATGCCAAACATTTTAATAAATTTCTTCAAAAATCTACCATCCTTTGTTATATTTTCCCTTCTGGGCCCCCCAGACACATCTTCACTGTTACAAACCAAATTCCAGTCTCCACCTATAAGTAATATTCCTTCCTGAAAACTGATGATTTCTCCCAGAATGTTCTTAAGCATAACCTTCATTATAACAGTTTTAGGTGGAATGTAAATATATGCCAGTGTACTCCTCCTCCCTTGCCAGTAGTCCCTTAGTACTACAAATCTACTGTTATTGTATTTTCTTCCTCACTGTTGGAGCTCCTCTGACAATTAAGATAATTCTCCTCTTTCCCTTTGCCTCAGGTATTCCACTGAATAACCATCCTGAAAACCTTTCTTTATCAAATTCACATATTCAATTCTTTCCAGGTGTATCTCCTGTAGCATAGCTATTTGCACTCTACATTTTTTAATACAGTTCACTACTCCTACTTTTTTGTATTTATCTGTGAGACCATTCAGATTTAAAGACATTTCAGAAAGCATTATTTTCTTATATAGCTATTGTCTCACCTTTTATGTACAACTGCTTTTTTCTTAAATGTAACTTTTATGTTACATACATATATTGTTTGGCAGCTTGATATTTTACACAGTTGTTTCTTGCCATATCCATTTGAGCCTATGATATATCTCACAAAACATTTGTTTTATTGAAAGCCCTCAAACAAAAAACAAACACCCAAATACCCCCCTAAAACCTATTAACTTAATAATAACACACAAAACTGTGTACATACTCAAAATTTGATGTTTTACCTTCCTAATAAGAACAAAACTTCTAAACTGATAGCCACACAGATGGACTAGGGTTAACCAAAAAGGTCATTCATGCTAAGACGCATGATACAGTCTGTGCTTTTAGTAAGTGCTGCCTGGTTTTGTCTTATATTTTTACCTCTTCCAGCTGAGAAAAACAATTGAATGGTTTCAGTAAACACTTTCTGCAAGCCATTTCTCTTTATCAGATTGTCTTCTAGGGACATGCAAACCAGACACAAAACTGCTTAGGATACATTGTTTACCATAAAAAGCCTTATAATGTTCAATATTCTTTTTCATTTAATTGCTTTATGTTTAAACTTGTTACTGGATAAAGCCAAGGGCCTTGAGCCAGTCATTCTCCTATGCAAGCATGAGAAAAATCACACTAATTTTTCTTTTGTCATATTGTCTTAACCAGACCCTTCCTCTCTCTGGAATATATTTACTCCTGTTCTGCCTGGTATATAATGAGTAGTCATTCTCCACAGACACTCTGCTCTCTCCCACTTTTAGTACTTTGCCCTTCTTCCACAGTTTTGTAAGAATCAACTCCTTCTACCGATAAGACTGCATCTTTACTATTAAAGGTCTAGGTTGTTTTCTAGTAACCAGATTTAGAGCATACACATAATGTGCCTTTTCAATTAACAATTCCTGTTGTGGAATGCCAGTCCAATTGCTTAATTGTGCTTTCATAAACTTAATACAGTCTGTTCTTTTCAACTTATCTGGTTCAGCAGAAAATCTCAGGTTTTCCCTACATGCTCTGTCCTCTAATTCTATTATTTTTTGAAACATCTCTTATTGTGCAGTCTCATATTTAGCCAGCCTTTTCTTCATTTCATCCTCTGAGTTTTGCAGTTTTATCACCTTATCTGAATATCTGTTTAAAGCTTCTTCCATTTTTTCCAGCTTTTTGTTGTTTGTGTTGATATACTCCATGAGGGTTTGGTTTATTTTAACCAGGTTTGTGTGCAGCTGCTTTATACTTTCCTCTAGGTTACTGGAAGCCATATCTGGAACTTGTACTGCTTCTTGTTGAACAACTGCAGTACTTCTCCAAGTCTGTTTTTCCTCACCTTTTGCAGATGATTTTCCTCCAGGGCTTTTATATTTATTTTTTCCTGGCATCCAGGCAGTGCACTTAATAGTCAGTTACTGAAATTTACCCAAAAATCTAGGTCCACTGGTTTCTCTGCTAAGTTTCTGTTTTCAGACTGGGAGAGACAGAATTGTGTGCAGCCATCTATGACACCCCTGTACTGGCCCAGTAATCAAGGAGCTCAAATCTTCACCACTAACACCAGTGAGGGATGTACACATTGGGAGGATTACAAGTACACACACAGTAAAGTACAATTTCCCTTAAGAACTCACAGAGATCACAGTCAGTCTGGGGCTGCTTTCTGCCTCTTTCTCCAGATCCCCAATAAGACTCCCCACTGGCACAACTATAGGGTTGAGATCTCAGCCGAATGGCCAAGCCAAACCCCCCATCACCCTCTCTGTCCAACCAGTGCATCATGTCCCAGCCCAAGCAGCTCACACACACACACACACACACACACACACACACACACACATACTTTGAGATTTGACATATACACAAACACACACCTGTGAAAGGCTGGCACAGGTTTACTAGCTATGCCCCTTCTGCCCAGACTATAAGGTAGTAGCAGCTGCCACCAGCTACCCTTATTTATCAGCTACTATAAGGCCCTTATCAAAGGGTGACCAGTCCTACTGTGTAATGTTACTATTATCCAAATGACAAGTGTGATCAAGACTAAGGCTATTGGAGTGGCCTATACAGTGTCACCAAATACATATGCAAGTACTTTAAGAGCTTAAATATCTCTAAACAAACCAGCCACAATTAAAAGGTTTAAATATATTTAATAATAAATAATAAAAGAACAAGACAATACTCACTCAATACAGTAACTACAGAGTTCAGAATCACAGGAAATATTTTAAAACAACATTGAAGGACCATTTCAAATAAATACAGAAAACATCTAAACTAATCTTTACTATATTCCTATCTATCTCTAAAGAAATAATATGCCAAAACCTTACTTACAGAGCAAAGCAAATGCAGATGGGAAGTGCTGAATGGATGTTTCTAGATCCAAGACAAGATGCAAAATGCATAGACTTTCTCTGAAAGAGTCCTTAAATTAATAATCAACATTACTACTGGGTTAGCTTGGATGATATCACTCTTTGTCACCTACCTTCAGTTCCCAGGCTAACCAGATACTAACATATCTGTGTTAAAATACTTATCTCCCGGATGTGCAGCTGCTGTGAAGTCACAGAGCAATTAAAACACTTTACATTTTAAACCTAGTAATTATTTCTGTTTCAAGACAATAGAAAGGAACTTTTAGCTCCAGACATTGTGTCTGCTTGCTGCATTAAATAACTTTTATAGCACATCGTAAAACACTTTTAATTTCAACGTATTTTCTTGAAGCTTTGCAAGTTAACTCTGTATGTTCCATCTTCTACTATTAAAGCATACATTTGCACAGTTATATACTTTATATACATTTCTGTTCTTTTCCAGAAGGGGTTACTGTGGTTACATTCTTGAAGCTCAGTATATAACATGTAGTTCTGTATAAATCATAGCAATATTCACAAATAACAGAATTATTTACAAAATTCCAGCTAGCTGGGCTGGCAGCATCACAATCCCCCCCCCCTGAAAAATCAAGCTAGTTTGTCAAGCAACCATTGATAAACCTTACTTGAGAGGGTTGAGCCTATCTGGGAATATCTTACCCCATTCCCTGTCTTGAGAGCCCATCTGCATTGGCATTGCTAACCCCACTGCAGTGCTGCATTGTCATATCATATGCTTGCAACCCTAGGCTTCACCTTAGTAACTTGGCATTTTGCTGGCTGGCTCAATGTAGCCATGTTATGGGATTGTGGTCTGTAACTGCAGTGAATTTCTTTCCACACAGATAAGGCTGAAGTTTCTGCAGTGCCCACACTATGGCTAGACATTCCTTTTCTATAGCTGCATAGCATTCCTCCCTGGTTTGGAGCCTATGACTGAGATATACCACTGGGTGCTCTTCTCCCTCTGCCCCCACCCCATGGTTTGAAGCATCCACCTGCACAACAACATTTTTGCTGTAATCTAGGCTGGCTAACACAAGGGTCCTCCCAAACCTCCTTTAAGCTTCTGGAATACTTGCTCACATGCTGGGGTCCACACTACCTTATCTGGCCTGTTTTTCCTTGACAGGTCTGTGAGGGGAGCAGCTTTGGTACTACAGTTGGGGACGAACTTTCTGTAGTACCCTTCTGTCTCTAATAATGCCCTCAACTGCTTTTTGGTAACAGGGGCAGGCCATGCCTGAATGGCTTCCACTTTGGCAGGCTCTGGCCTGACATTACCACTCCCCACTCTATGTCCCAGGTAGGAGACCTCTGCCATACCCACCTGACATTTTCTAGGATTAATGGTCAACCCTGCCCTCTGTAGTCTGCCCAGCACCTCCCTGACATGCTGAAGGTGTTCTTGTCAGGAATGGCTGTAGATGGTAATATCATCTAGGTATGCAAGGGCAAAATCTCCTGCTCCTGCTAGGATATGATCTACCAGCCTCTGGAAAGTCACTGTGCATTTTTCATCCCAAAAGGCATCTTTGTGAACTTATACAAGCCAAAAGGAGCCACAAAGGCTGACATCTCTCTAGCACTGGGAGTCAAGGTCACCTGCCAGTAACACTTGGTAATATCAGTGGTGGTAAGATACTTAGCCCCACCCAGCTGCTCTAGGGTTTCATCTGTCCTAGGCATGGGGTAAGCATCTTACTCTGTGTGGCTATTTAATTTTCTGTAGTCCACACAGAACCTGGTGCTGCCATCCTTCTTTGGTACCAGCATCACTGGGGAGGCCCAGGGACTGCTGGACTCCTGAATTACCCCTAGTTCCAGCATTTCCTGTATCACCTCCCTCAGAGTCTGTTTGACTCTCTCAGGCACCATATAAGGAGCCTGCTTAATAGGCCTTTGGGGTCCTGTATCCACATGGTGCTGCACCAGGTGGGTCCTGGTTTCCCAGTGAACATGTCCCCAAACTCCTGTAGCACTGCTCAGATTTCCTGAATCTGGGCAGGGGATAGCTGCTGGGACATTGTTACCCCTTCCACTGAGGTGTCAGTCCGAGCCTTACTGAGGAGATCAGTCACCAGATACTCCTCAGACTCCTCCTGCAATCCACTGCAAATACTCAGCACAAGGGCCTCCCTATCATGGTAAGGTTTCATCATGTTAACATGGTACAATTTGTGCCCCTGCCTAGCAGTTCTACCATGTAGTTGACATCACTGACCTTCCTTACCACCTTGTAGGGTCCCTCCCAGGCTGTCTGCAGCTTGTTGTGTCTGACAGGAATGAGAAACATTACCTTCTGCCCTGCAGCATACTCTCTAGCTCAAGACTTTCTGTTATACCAGACCTTTTTCTGCTATTGTTTTTTTGCCAGGTTCTTCTGGACCAAGCCCATGAGTTCCCTGAGCCTTGTCCTGAGGTTTAGGACATATGTCACAATAGACTTCTTCTGAAATTCACACTCATCTTCCCACTCATCTCAAATCAAAACTAGAGGCCCCCACACCCTATGTTCATACAACAACTCAAAGGGTGAAAAACCTGTGGATTCTTGGGGCACCTCTCTCTCTAAGCAAACAACAGATGGGGAAAATATTTGTTCCACTCCCTCTTGAACTGGTCTGCAAATACCTGTATCATGGACTTGAGTGTAGAGTTTAACCTCTCAACAAGACCATTAGTTTGGGGATGGTAGGAGGTGGTCTTTAGGTGCTTTACCCCACAGTACTTCCACAGACAAGCCAGCAGGTCTGAATGAAATTGGCACCTCTGTCAGTCAGTATTTCTTTTGGGAAACCTAACCTGCTGAAAATCTTTAACAAAGCATTTGTCACCTTTTCTGCCTCAATGGCGGACAGAGTCACTGCCTCAGGGTATCTGGTAGCATAATTTATTACCACTAGGATATACTTTTTCTCTGTGGAACCTGGGGTACTCGGAGGCCCCAAAATATCCATAGCTACCCTCTGAAATGGGTCCTCAATCACAGGCAAAGGTATCAAAGGAGCTTTCACCTTGTCTCCTGCCTTGCCTACATTTTGGCACTGCTCACAGGTCCTGTAGTACCGTTACATCTCTGGAAATCCAAGGCCAATAGAAGGTCTGCATAATACACCTCTTGGTATGTTTTATGCCCATATGACCTGCAAAGGGAATATCATGAGCCATGGCTAGGAGTGCCAGATGGTAGGCTCTGGGCACTACCAACTGCTGCATTCTGTCACCCTCTAACCCTCCCTCAGGGGTCCATCTCTATACAGTAACCCTTTTTCCCAGGTTGCTGGGTTAGTTTGGATGACATCCACTTTGTCACCTGTCTTCAGTTCCCAGGCTAACAAGATACTAACATATCTGTGTTAAAAATACTTATCTCCCAGATGTGCAGCTGCTAGGAAGTCACAGAGCAATAAAGATACTTTAAATTTTAAACCTAATAATTATTTCTGTTTCAAGACAATAGAAAGAAACTTCTAGCTCCAGACATTGTGAATGCTTGCTGCATTAACAAACTTTTATAGCACATCGTAAAACACTTCAACTTATTTTCTTGAAGCTTTGCAAGTTAACTCTGTATGTTCCAGATTCTACTATTAAAACATACATTTGCACAGGTATATAGTTTATATACATTTCTGTTCTTTTCAAGTAGGGTACACCGTGGTTACATTCTTGAAGCTCAGTACATAACATATAGTTCTGTATAAATCATAGCAGTATTCACAAGTAACATAGAATTATTTACAAAATTCCAGCTACCTGGGCTGGCAGCATCATACCATCTTGGAAGATTATATACCGGACCGTTGACTCTTAGCCATAATGCCAAAAAGGCATTTGATAGTATTAATTTGACATATGATTGATTTGTGTTTATTTTTTACACTTAAACATTTGGGAGTTTAGGTAGAGTTCATTTCCACCATTCAATCACAGTATCAACATTAACAGAGTTGCATTAAAGTGGGCCCTTATATCTCTCAGAATATCTTGCTTATGGGGACATGAGGCAAGGTTGCTTGCTTCTCTTTTAGTCATTATAGCAAAAGTGCCTCTAGTAATGTTACTGAAATAGCATGAGTCTCTTCGATTAACACATGAAAACTTTATATGGTTGATGTTATGCACATGACTTATTGGTTCCATTTCCTTACATAGATGGAATGCTGGATCTGACATGAGAAGGTTTCATAGGTTCATACTAGGCTATCTGCCCTAGGGCATTTATAAGCCTAGCCAGAGTGTGTTTGGCTTTCGCCACCCATTTTAAATGAATTTTGCTATGCCCTTTTTCGAGGTTAGTATACTGTGCCTCTGTCTAACAGTGACACAGAAGTGATACCCGGGGTAAACCTACGATCTCCCATCCACTCTTCAAGATTCCTCTTGAAGAGAGTCAGTGAGGGACTCTGCCTAACCTGGACTGGGATTTTATTCCAGAGTGAAGGGAGCCTCTGTTTTATGAATCTGTCCCTCCAGCATGTCCTATTTATTTCAGTGCTGAGGTGCAAGTCTCTCAAGCGCGTAGCTCAATAGGATTTGAATTTTCTGAGGTGCAGCATGTCCATTAATTCCGGGTTGGACATGGCTTTATACGTCAGGCACAGATCGCCTCTGAGCAGGCAGTATGCCACTGAGTAGAGCTGGAGTTTCTTTAACCGGGCAGCATATGGCATCTGTTTGAGCCCTTTGATCCTCTTGGTGAGGTACTTTTGGGGTCTTTCCAGTTGCTGCAGATGTCTGGTAAGGTACATCCCAAAAGGGGCATTGTACTCAATTATGGGCCTGATGAGGGATGAGTAAAGAGGCACGATGACCTCCCCTGATCTAGATGTGAATCCCTTCATGATTAGGTGGGCTATATAAAATGTTTTTCTAACCACTTTGGCCACGTGGTTTTCAAATGAGAGATTGCTATCAACTTGGGTCCCAAGGTCCCTAATTACTTCTTCCGTACTTAATGGATTACCACCTATGTGGTAATTTGTGGGCACTTTGTTTTGCCAAAGGGATGACTATACACTTTTGGCATTTAGCTTGAGGCCATGGCTCTGGCACCAGTTGTCTGTTTCTATGAGGCCCTTTTGTAGGATGCTTGTGTCGGCTGGAGAGTCGATTATGGCGCCTAGTTCGCAGTCATCTGCGAACTTGGTCAGCCACAGTCCTTCTGTGTTGGCCTGTACCTCCGAGAAATATATACCGAACAAGAGAGGTCCCAGGACTGAGCCTTGTGGGACGCCACTTGTAACTGGTTTGGAGTCTGACATGACTCCAGCAATTCTAACCATGTGGGTTCTGTCCTTGAGCCAGTTTGTAACCCATCTAGTGACATAGGGGTTTATATTTAATCTGGTGGGCTTATCTATAATGCCTGAGTGGGGTATTGTATAGAAGGCTTTTGCGAGGTCCAGGTAGGCTGTGTGGACCACCTTCCCCTCATCAATGGCCTTAGTGACTGTTTCAAAGAAATCAACCAGGTTTAAGAGGCAGGATCTGCCCTTAACAATGCCAAACTGGGTAGGATCCAGTGTCTGTAGGTCCCCAATATCTTTATTTATGAGGTCCATGATGATCCTTTCCATAGCTTTGCAGACCAAGCTAGTCAGGCTTATGGGGTGATAGTTTCCAGGATCCGTTGAGGCACCACCTTTGTGGAGAGGGACCACTGTTGCTGTACGTCACTCTTTGGGTACATATCCTGTAGTAAGGCTGAGATTGAACAGTAGTTTTATGTTTGGGTTTAGCTCTTCTTGGAGTTCGTGTAGGACGCAGCCGGGTCACCATCTGGTCCCATTGATGCTGTGTTTTTTGCTTTGGAGAGGGCGGCTCTTACCTGAGCATCTGAGATGTCAGGGGGGCAGCACTCTGCTGGGATAGATATTTGCCCTTTTGGTGGGGAGTTTGCTGAACCTGTCAGCTAGGATGTTGGCAATGTCTGTAGGTTCGGTGTATTTTTTGTCATTTTGGACTAATTCTGAGCATATCTGGGAATTCCCACCCAGGTTCCTAACATAACTAAAGAAAGCCTTGTGATTATCCTTAGTGTCCTGTGCAATTTTTCTCTAGAAGCTGGATGTGAATATCCAGTGAGATTAGTTTATGGTCTGATCTTACCAGTGAGGGATACACTTCTGGTCTGGAGCATAGAGCCCCCATGTTGGTGATGATCAGGTCCAGTATGTTTTCCCCTCTTGTGGGAGTGGTAACAAGTTGTTCCATACCATTTGAGTTTATAAATTATAGGAACCTTTGGGTTAGGGTGTTGGAGCTAGAGTAATGCTCCCAGTTTATGTTTGGGTAGTTGAAGTCGCCCAATATAATGGTGTTTGGAGAGACCTTCATATTTTCCAGTGTTCTCAGGAAGGCCGAGTAGGGTTCCTGGGTGTGGGAGGGTGGTCTGTAGCAGGCTATAAACTGGAAGGCAGTTTTACACACTGTTAGTTGCACATGGATAGTCTCTGATGCTTCGTGCTGTGCCACCAACCTGGAGGTGTGGGTATCTTTGACGAATATTGATACTCCCCCTCCTTTTGTGGTTCGGCCCAAGTTTTGGGGCCGAAAAGCATGGTATGAGGTATAACCTGGTAGTGCTGGAGTGCTCTCAGGAGCCTTGAACCAGGTTTCTGTTACTGCACAGATATCGATGTTCTCCATGCTAAGGAGAGTTTCAAGTGCGTGCATCTTGAGGTTTAGACTTCTGGTGTTGAGTAGCATTACTCTTAGTTTCTTATCCCTTGTGATACCTATGGAGGTGGGTTTGTCTTTTGAGCCTTTTCTTGTAGTTTTTACCAATTGCAGTTGTAATCTAGGTGAATAACTAATTGGCAAGTTTAAGTTTTACTATAGCTGATCTTGAATTTTGAAGAAGTACAAATTTATATTTATTTCATTTTCCTGCTGTTTGTTGCAAAAAAGAAAAAAAAACAAAAAAAATTATCCTTGTTTCCTGTCTTTCCTGACCTAGAGTAGTCCAAATACAGGCTTTGCTGTATTCTGGACTTTTGGAAAGTTCCTGTGTTTGACAGAGATTTGTACTTCTTCAAAATTCAAGATCAGCTATAGTAAAACTTAAACTTGCCAGTTAGTTATTCACCTAGATTACAACTGCAATTGGTAAAAACTACAAGAAAAACCTAGCCAAGCTAGAGTTTTCACTGTGTGATACCTTAAACCTCCATAAGTCGTTATGAATTCATTCAGGCCAATAAAGCCAAATCTCACTAGCTATGGACATGCATGTTTCAGCCTCCTTATGACCTCATCAGCACAGCATAAGCGGACTGTTTGGCTATACTTCAGAAACACAGGGTCTTTAAACCCAGCTGATGTCTATAACCATTAAGGCGTCAAGACTTAAAAAGGAAAAATGTAAAAAGTCATGGACATTCAGAAGTCATATAGCTGAAACACGTGATGTTCTTAAGGGGTCATGTGCATATATCCCACAAGCCTCTATTACAGGAAGTTCAAGGTATCACACAGTGAAAACTCTACCTTGGCTAGGTTTTTCTTCTAGCTTTTACTAATTGATTTATCTGTGTGACCTTTTCTACTCTTTGGTATGGATGTTAGTTGGGATATTGTGCAGACACCTTAATGGTTATGGACATCAGTTGGGTCAGTATAGCTTCTGTTTGTGCTGTGGACAGTGTAGTCATTGTTTGTTTTTTTTACTTTTCTTACAGACCTCAGAGGTGTACAAAGAACATTACTATTACTTGTGTTGGGGCAATGTCCTGATAGAAGCAACAAAGTGGAATACATTACTGTAATCACTACTTACCACCTTCCTTACAATCACACATCAGATTGGTACTTGAAGTGGTTGCCTTTAAGGGGTAGGGGTGAGGAGTGAGGAAGCATGCTGTATATATGTATGACAGTAGTCACTTGAAATACATAAATGTAGCCATTTAAGCACATGCTTTCATCCCAACCTAACACCAGAGGGATGCACAGGCAGTGACTGTCTTTTTGGGGGGCTTAGGAAGGCAGGCAGTATTCCCAGATATGATCTCTATATCCTCAAACAATTGTCTTGTTAGTTTATTGTGAGCTACTAGTTTGTCAGCTTTGAGCATTAAGCCTTGGTCACAACTTCTGCCTTCACTGAAAGAAAAAAATAAGAATTAAATTATTTTCTTACTCATTGGATTAAAAGATTGGGAAAATGCTTTAAAATGCATCCAAGACCATCTGTAACCATATGGCTTCTAGGTCTCCTGGCTTAATTGATTTATTACCTAAACTGTTATTATTGTGCTGTCTTGGTCAGGCAGGATGTATTGAAGGAATGCAAAGAAAACTAAAGCTGAACAGCAACACTGAAATTCTTTCCCTAATCAACATTTCTCTTCAGGCGTCATTAGATGAAAAGGTTGTGTAAAATGGAAAAAAACTAAAATGTTCTTCAGAGCATATAGCAAGAAAGTCATGGCTTGTTCAAAAAGCTGAAGAGGAAAAAATGTGAGAAACAGAAGAAAAAAAGTAATGTGCATGGTGTGGGGAGCCCAAGATGAAGGTGGAGAATACTGGAGGATGTGTCTGTATGTGTATTGGGGGGGGGGGGGGTTAAACAATAGGCTGAGCCTAGGCAGCCAGTTCACACAAGTCCAGCCCTGTACATAGAGTTGTTATGGTGCATTGTTGTTGCAACTAAATGCCAGTAACTGTGACTGTCTCTTTGTGAGAGGGGCCATCATAGTGTGGCATACAGGCCTGTTGTAATGTAAGAGCACTGTAGCTACAGGTCAGTCTCTGCGTAGTACACCTAAAACTTTGCTGCATGAACTAAAAGGTTGCTTAGGAGGAGTGGCAGTTGCAGGGTGAAAATTAGAGTAAGAGTGCCCAGTAGGTCCCCAAATTAACATTTACTGGGAGACCCCCAAAATGTTAACACGAACCCTGCTTTTAAGTTTATATGAATTGTTTCATTTGATCCACTACCAGGGGGTAAAAATGTATGAAGCATCTCTATGTACTGTTATTAAACAGTGCAATATTTTTCTTAGAGTGCTCTAAAAATAGTTTCATTTTTCTGAAAACTGCTTAAAAATCACAACACATTAACAATCATTTAATTTATCTGCCAGTGACTGATATGCCCTCTTAAGCCCAAAAAGCTAAGTTTCAGTAAAACCATAGGTAACTTAGATGATGAGGGAAAGCCGGGGTAAACAGGCCCTCAGCTCTTCTGGAACTCAAACAATGTGCATATTACAGTGCCTTACTATTTCTGTCTTTCTTTGAAGCAGCTAACTCACCAGTAAAATCTATTATGTTGTACTTTTACTGCAATCAGTCTATAACCCACAAATGGAGATTTCTTCAAATGTAACTGGATGTCATGCAGTGTTGAATCTCGACAGCTTGGGTGCCCGTGAAATTTGCCTGACTCTCATAAGTTGTAGTTCAGGAAAAATCTGAGTTGCAGAGTCAATGCATACAGTTCACACCACAGGAAATATTTTAGTCATGAATTTTTCTATTGAACTGGTACCTGCAACATTAAGGCTTTCTTCAGTCAGAAAGTCTTCCTATCTGTTTACATGGCATTGAGGGACATAGGCCTACATACTGCCCAGACAATCCAGGTTCAGATAGCATTCTGGACCCTGGAGGAACCAGCTGGAGAGGGAGAGGATTGAAGATGCATGATCTGACGTCATACCACTCAACCTCGTAGTGCATTAAATCTAAAAAAAGCCTAAAATAATGGGGGGGAAAAGGCCCAAAAAATATGGAGAGAGTATTTTCTGAAGGATATGAAACCTGAAACTCAAATGCATGTCATTATTTAGGGACTTCAATCCTCAGAAAATTGCCAGAAAACCACATATTTTATGAGGAGCTGTCCAAAATTATGAGGCAAGAAACTGGACACTGTGAAACTCTGCACAGTTCAAAGGTGCTTACTTCTCCCATGCAGGAGGTTGAGGGGTATGCGTACAGGACACATCTATGACATGAAAGGTAGCTGCACAGCATGTCTACTTCATTTAAGATACTAAATCACTGCTGAAGAGCAGGGACCTAGCAGGAGTCATCCACTGAAAGAAGGGAGGGGCTGTCTTCATGGCTAAATTACTCATGAAGACTGCCTTCAACCCACTCGACATCTATTGCATATCCCTCTCCCAACTGCTTGCATAACATGTAAAGGGGATGAAAAAAAAATCCAGATGGCTGTCTGGATGATAACTTCTGCAAATGGCTATTTCCTGTTAGAAGAACATGGTGAAAATAGTTTAAGTGAATCATAGACTGTGCAGAAATTAGCCAGTATGCACTGTGTAATGCAACACTAGTGACAAGTTTGCCTTTCAACATTTTGTGGTTCAATAAATTGTGAAGGTCTACAGCTGATATAGCTTGGAGAATAGAGAGGCTATTACAAAAGTACAACTATGTTAATAAAAAAAATGACTGTGTGCTGAAGCTAAGTCATACATTTCTTTATCTTCACAGTTAAATGGGTTGGTGTTGGCAAATCAAGAGAGTCCATGATCCAGCTGTTTTAATTGAAAAACACTACCCACTTTGGAATGCTGTAACCAATTAGCCAATTCAGGCATGGCTGTCTGGACGTCACGTTGAAAATGTAAGGCATATTTAAAGGAAGACGATTAAGGAGAATGCTACTACAAATCATCATATTTCATAAGTATTTAATTTTTTTCAGATCAAATGAAATGACTGTAGAAATCTTGATATTTATTTAAGGGAATTATACCTTGTCCCTATGCTCAGAGTTGTACTTCTATGCTTAAAAATATTTGTTTAACAGCAAATAAACATATGATAGTAATGTGAAAATATTATTTAAATAGCAAGCTTTGTAATACCATTATTTTACCATGTCTCGTAAACATATTTTATTTTCCCTTTCCACAAAGGTGTAAGTTAACTTTACTTTATACATAGCATTTCACAGTACAACTAACAGCAGTGCTTTAGATGTATACGTAATTAAAATTAAATGTTTAATTAGAATACATTTTTTGCAAATAAAGTAATTAGGGATCCTTGGTAAGTTCAACCACATCTTGTATAACATTTTAGCTGCTTTACTTACATACTTTTTCAGATGGGAATAGTACAGTAAAATGGCTCTGAAAGAATATCTAATACAAGCATGTCAATTCAGCTTGTTATGTCCCTTTTAAAAGTATTTGATGCATCATTTAGTGTATTTGCATTTCTCATCCTTTCTTGCATATGAGATAGTGCAACTTCCCCATTATTAACATTACTTCATAATGCATGAACATCCTGTCTGTGCTAATACCACATAGACTTCCAAAGTGTATCCCTCTTCTAAATAATATTCCTTCTATTGTAACAAAAATGTACACAGATGTTACAGCCTCCTAAGTACCTTATATCAGGCATTGGTTATTGTCATGGTTTACAATACAACTGAATTTTATAGCAGTTACTTATTCCTGTTATACTGGCTACAGTGAGGGAACAGGTCTCCTTCTGTAAATGTATCAGAGCGAAAACAATTTGTGATGAATCACGATAAGTGTTGTGCATGAGTGGACCACAGAAGGTTTTAACAAGTCATACAAAGCTTCAACAAGGGTATTAAAAACACTGCCTACTGAACTTTAGAATTTTTTTTACTGCAAATATGCCACCACTGAATTATTAAATTATATGGCTCTGTATTGTGAAATTCAAACTGCAATCCATATAGTGTGATAAAGATTGTCAAAACTGTCAAAAGTCAAAATGCTGCATTACAAAATATCATGTTTAAAAGAAAATTACTTATTCACTGATATAATTCAAAATGTTTAAGTATGAGAAAATCTGAAATGGAAGACAATATAATGGCAAATTTACTATTTTGTCTTTTATCTGTTTATTGTTAAATTGTAACCTGCATTAAAATAAAAGGCCACTATTCCTTGTCTTTAATACAAGCAGCACACACGTGGAGAGAATAGAATGCTACTCTGAGCTACCACCTGTACATTAATGCACAAAAGGCTCCCCCATTATGATCTTTACATTGTTAATCCACATAATTGTGTACATACATGCCTACCCACCTCTCCTATAGGTACAGTGCATTGTATTAGCAAAAGGTAATCTGGAAGTCTGCATGCATGAGAAGTCATGGTCATATAGCCTTCTTCAAGCCTACAAGTCAAATGATGTCTTAAATGTTTCCAATATCAGTAACCTAGCTCACTGATAATAGCAACAGATTCCCTTGAATTCTACTATAACTTTTTTTTCAGGCTTCTATAAAATCTTAATTTTGAGTGTTTCTTTGAACTGTATAGATTTCCATCATTAAATGGACTTTTCTTGTTTTGTGTAATGTGTTTGTTAAAGTTGTACCTAATGTACCAGTTAGTAATTTGCTAAAAGAGCGTTTATACATCGACAAGGTGTTGCCTCTGAAAATTCTGCACCTCGTGGTATACGAGTTAATCAGTACATCTTCCTTTTAAATTCCTCTTTTTATACCACTTATTCTTTTAGTAAAACACTGCTAGATCCATCATTTCTTGGACTCGTTTACATCAAGTAGACTACTGAATGATGACCCATACTCTATATGATCAATCATCTAAGTAAAGGTAGCATAATGTCCATGTCTGAATGAGATTATGTAAAAACATCATGCACTGCCAAATGGCACTTTCTTATTTTTGTATTGTGTTATTGTATTAACATATGGTTGAAACATTAGTGACCTATCCACAAGGGCACAAAGATCTTTAACAACTTCAACTAAATGCAAAAACACTATCTCTTTTATTTGACCCAAAGTGTATAACAGAATAGTTTTGGTGTTAAATGCAATATTATCTGACACTGTCCACCCAAACAGTTTGTAAAAATAATCTTGTAATAACGTCTGATCTTCAGTGTAATTACCATCTACTCTTTTTTAGAGTCTTCCATAGATGAACTCATCCTGACTCTTCTAGAAGGTGGTACTGTTGACATGAACATGCTAAATGAAAATAGTCCAATGCCAAACCTTAGGGTACACTCCTTTCCATATTCCTGTTTTAAATAAAATCTAACTTGTACTTAGGTTTATAGGTGCAGGTGATTACTGGAATAACAACCCCGGGGGGGGGGCTTTTTAAACCGAGCCATGCTTCTTAAATGTGTCTGACAGGTTTTCATACTGTAGGGTTATTTTAAGGAGTACATGTAGACTTGGGTATGGGTGATCAAGCATTTACAGGCTGCCTTTATCTAAGAGAGATAAATGCACCCTAACTCTACAGTCTCTGGGACCAAACCAATCAATAATCCAGTTATATACATCCTAGTGTCTTAACTCATTTGTACCATAGCACTATTTCTATAAAGTCTGGAATGGTGCCTACAGTGCAGTGCATTCAAAAACACTTCACTTCCACTCCTGCAGCCCACATTTTAGCTCACACTGTTTATGATTTTTCAGTTCTTTTCTATTATTGTTGCATGTGTACAAACAAGGTCACCAAGGTCTTTGGTTGTGCATCTGCAACCAAGGGGGTAGCTAGGAATACACTGTGTACTCTACACTGTTCAATTTTCTAGACATTACTTAGAGAAACCTTGACTTTTTTAGCCCATAACATGTCCACAACAGTCTAAATTAAGGCCTACAACAAGAGCTACATAGATTGATAAAATATATACTGAATGGTTTTAGAGGAATCGTGATGCAAACATTTGTTAACTGCTCTGGGGGGAAGTGCCAGATGAGTTTTGGGCAGCAATAACAGCACACGAGTACAAAATTAAATTCTCTGGCTACAACACCTGTCTGCAACAATAAGAAGATAAACAACACTGCAGCATTTAACAAATTAAAAAACTGTTTCAACTCCTGAACCTTCCCCACAACTTTCTGCTTTAATATGACCTCACTCTCCTATACTAGGATTACCCTGCCAGTATCAAGCAAGATAATAATGTTTTTATTTGTGTGCTCAAAGAAGCAGCATGGTTGTTTTAAAATTCTTTACTAGAGAAAGACTTTGCTCTGTTAATCAACACCCCTCAAAATGCATTTTCCATGAAACACCAGTGAGCTGGAGAGCCGTCTTGCATCACTATAGTAAGAACCAGTCAGCTGTGGAGGTGTTTGACCAGCTCATTAACATGCCCTGCAGATTCTTCTGCAGCTCTCTCTTAAATTCTGTCACTGTTAACTTACATGGTTATCCGGCTGCATGTTGATTGTGTTTTGGCCGGTATATCTAGCAGTGAAAAGCATGCATTGTGAGATTGCTGAATGAGCAAGAACTCACAAAACTATCAGCCTAAATTGCAACAGTGAAAAACTAAGTAGTAAGTTGTATTGTGCTGCAAATAGTATAATGGTAAAGGTTTTCTTTCCGATTTCCTGCAACATTCTCTAGGCAGCACACATTGCAAAAGATAACATATGGAAAAGAAGCTTCCAGCATTGTTTAAATGTTAGTTAGCTACTTTACTATTTGGCAGTACTGACACCTACTGCAGGATTAATTAATGTCCCATACATATCAGGCTCGCGCAAACATAATCGGCCAGCTGTGCAAGATGAGCAGCATTGCTATTCGAATTTACAGGCCTACAAGCTACTCTACATGTGAAGCAGCCCGGCTCGAGACCACAACACATTCTCCCAGCCACATTGAGGTAAATCAAGGCTCATGCACCCAATGTAAATAAGGAAATGTACACAAGTATGCGTGCACAGCACAACAGATAAGGCAAAATGGAATACATACAAGAGAGAGGAAGCTTAGCAATTACTTGTGTACAAGAAAGTCTGATATATTTGTAATTTGCAATGTGTGAAGTAGTGGACATGGAACTTCACTGGCATTGTCTTGTACAGTGGGAAAGAAAACACAGGCAGTAAATGTTCAGAAGGAAAAAAAATGTGTTGTTTAAACAGACATGTAGGTAACATATGTTTACAAATTCACATACCTTATATGTTCATAGGTTAGTACTAGGCTAACTGCCCTTGCGGACCATTTTAAGCTTAGCTAATTACCCCCTGCACCTTGTGTCTATAAGGTAAACATATTAACCATTATGCCAACCACCTATATAAAAGTACCAAAGCAGGGTTGACAGTTAAGCATGTACATAAACTGTAGACCAACTGAGAAAAGTAAGGAACACCTGAACATACTGTGCATACAAGTACTAACCGTGCAAACAATAACAGTCCTGGCAGGAATATGCATGTTTTGAATGATAGGTGCATGTTGTGAAGGATAGGAATTGCGTTAGTTAATACACCCCAAATCAGTATGTAGTGCAATAGGTTCATAGTTTCATAGATAAGTATTAGGCTAGCTGCCCTCAAGGGCCATTTTAAGCCTAGCCAATTTCTCTTTTTGTGTTCAAAATAACCTATTCCATCCTTTGTGCTTTCAAACCCAGTGCTGAGTTTGTCAGAAAAGAAATCACTTGGTGCTGACAGGAAATATCCCTAAATCTGGATATCCCCTACTCCCTCCCTGTTCCAAAGCAGTCAGTGACTACAGACTCCTTAAACTTGCTTGTGGAGCAGTTTTAGCAGGGATGAAAGATCAAGATGTGTAGAACACGAAGGACAGGTGCAAACACTTAAGAGATGCCTGTTCTGAATCATCTTTGGTTCTGGGGCCTCTTCAAGTTGTTACAAACAATACCACAGTCATGTGGTAGATCAATAAGCGAAGCATAACCAGGTTGTACCCCCTTTGCAGACTAGCTTTGGATATAGCTTTACAGCACAATCTCACTCTACAGGTATCCTACATTCTGTCAGAGCAAAACTGTGTGCTAAACAAGGTCAGCAGGATAACGTCATATCCTAATGAATGGAAATTAGATGAGGGGGTCTTCCAAGATTTGATCCATCTGTGGGGAGTTCCTCATATAGAGCTATTTGCCTCCTCTCTGAGCAATCAGCTGGCAACATTCTTCTCCAAGTACCTGTGGAAGAAGGCCTGGAAGACAGATGCCTTGCCCTTTCCAGTGATATCCAGGGTACTTCTGAAGATTAAGAAGGAATCCCCCAAGATCATTGTGGTGACCCTCTTCTGGCCCACACAACAGTGATTCTCCCTTCTTTTGGAAATGGCCATGGGCAATTACCACAAGCTTCCTCACAGAATGGATCAACTCACACAAGATCAGGGGTGTTTGATTCACCCTAATCCCCAAGCATCGAAACAGAACTGTCCTGTTGAGCACAAAATGAATAGAAGGTTATGCTGCAGTATATAAATTTATATTAAAAAAAATAAAAGATGAGATGTAAGTACAGGGGGATGTGGGACCTGCCATAAAAAATAGACTACAATGGAAATCCTTGAAGACATAAGTAATGTGGAGGCAGCCTACTAACATCTGTTTTGTGTGTGTATGTATGTCAGTGTATGCCTATAGACATGATTAGGCATGTGAGAAAGAAGGACCACTGATAGGTTCACAGGTGTATACTAGGCACCAGTACAACCCTTATAAGCCTAGCCATGAAACCCAAACATGACACACAAATTTGATTTATATAGGGGGCAATTTACTGACTGCCTCTGTTTATCAGAGACATAGGCACCCGACAAGGGGTGAATTTCTGATTACCCATCCATTGGTCCCAGTTGCTCTTAAATAGAGATAGGATGGAACTAAACTTCACATGGATGTAGAGCCTGTTCCAGGCATGTCCTATTTATGTTACAAGCAAAATTTAGGCATTTTAATTTAGTAGTTCTGATGCCAATTGTTTTGTGAATGTGAAAAAGTTTCAGCAAAACAGGGTCCAGGGATACCTTGTATTTCAGGCAAAGAGCACCTCTCAGAAGTCTGTATGATTCTGTAAAGAGAGAGGGCTTTAAGGTGATCAGTGAAAGACATTGTGTTTACTCCCTGTATTATTTTTGTAAGGAATCTCTGAGGACATTCCAGTTGCTCCATGTGTATGGTCAGGTACATACTGAAGGGGGCATTATACTCTATGATCGGATGAGTACAATGGTATGACCAACTGTCTGGACCTAGATGCCATACCCTTGCTTATACGTTGAACAACATAGAATGATTTTATTACTACCTTGGAAACATCTTGATCGAAGGCTAGGTTGCTGTCTACACAAGTCCCCAGACCCGACAAGTGAATCAACCTTTAGGGGTGTTTTACTGGTGACACATTTACCCAGGGTGGCCGACTTCTCAAAAAGTACTATAATGCATTTCTTGATATTGAGTTTTAAGCTATACTTTGACACTGGGTGTTTGCCTGTGTTAGGCCTTTCTGAAGGATGTGGGAGGATTCAGTGACTGATCCAAGTTTGCTATCATCTGCAAACTCGATTAGTTGGAGGCCCTTGACAATGACTTTGACATCCGAGAAATAGATGTCAAACAAGAGTGGGCCTAGCACAAAGCCATGGGGACTCATCTGGTGACCGGTTTCATTGTGGAGGTAGGCTCACTGATTCTAATCTCCTTGATCCTATCAGTGAGCCAGCTAGCTATCCAGCCTGTTATAAACAGATTTATACATAGTTCCATAAGTCTGATAATAATTCCCGAGTTGGGTATTGTATCAAATGCTTTAGCCAGATCTAGCTAGGTAGCATGCACTGTTTTCCCCTCATCTTGGTGACCTTTTCAAAGAAGTCCACCAGATTCAGTAAGCATGCCCTTCCTTTGACAAAGCCAAACTGGAATGGATCCAGTGTCTGAAGCTCTCTTATGTCCTTGTTGATCATTTCCATGATAATTCTTTCCATGGCTTTGCAAATAAGACTGATTAGACTAATGGGATTGTAGTTTCCAGGATCTGATGAAGGTTCTATCTTATGAAGGGAGATTACCATCACAGCCCCCCATTCATGTGGCACAAAGCCTGTTTTAAGATTATGGTTAAATAATGATTCCAGGGAGTCCTAATAAGTCATATTTTAGACTGTTCAGGAGACATCCTGGGATGTTATTGGGGCCCATTGAGGCTGTGTTTTTGGCTTTATTGAGCTCAGCTAGTACATGCAACCTAGTTGTAGGTGGAGGGGTTATGTTTGAATGTATTTTTTGGGGTAGTGGTTGGGGGTGGTATGGTAAAGTTAGAAATTCATTTGACTAACAGGTTTGCTGTATAGCTAGTAAATGTGGCACCATTAACCATCATTTCAGCACAATGCATTGTCATAGCTGATGAAGGCCTTATAGTTATCTTTCACCTGGGAAACTATCTTAACCTCAAGGCTGGCTTTGCTTAACATAATTAGTTGTTTTAGTTGCCTATTTAGCTTGGTGATAGAGTTTTTGCCTTTATGGGAATTATCCTTCCTGATCTTTGCTATATTTTTTTCCTTTTGTTGTATAGCCTGTTTAATTTGGGATGCACCAGGGCAGTTTGTTTCTGGGGCTAGTGAATTACCTCCTAAGAGAAGTAATCAAAACACAAGTCAGTATTATGTAATGAGAAATGCTGCATGCACCATTTCATTTTACTATATGTGATTGGATTGTAAAATAGTTGTGGCAGTGTAAGCATCACATTACTTATGTACTACTACATGCTGCTGACACACATAGACAGTAAATACAGTATGACAAAGTGCAGCTCTGAAGGCAGTATACTATCATGTTATAAATAAAAAAAAAAATGACACCTTAATTGAGCATTGTACAACACATCATAATACCTGGATCACAACACAGAACATAACTTGCAAACAGGTGTAACAGTACCATCAGATATAAGTGAATTGTAGAAACTGCTGGAGGATACATACTACAGGTGTGCACAGGCCTATAACATCGAGAGTTAAGATCGGGTCTCCAATCAGCGAAGTTCAAGAGGTGAATCTTGGCATCCATGTTGAAAACACATAATATCGAGTTATAATTGGTTAGACCCGATCATAATTTTTTGTAGTGCATGGAATGTTATCTACTCCATGTACTCAGTTAGAAATGGAAAAAAAATACCAAGTGTTTTACTGGCTTTGAAAGCCAGTAAAGCAATTTGCAAGTGCTGTCCCATGCACAGCAAGTAAGGAAACGGCCAAGGACAGTTTTTAAACACTGCCCTAATTTAAATAAGATACATACAGACTAACGTCTGTGAACTTCAGTGGGCCTAGAAGGAAAGATATTAAGTGACCAAAGGAATGACCCTTCTCTTATACCCGATCATCACAGCACCTAGGGTGTGTGTAACAATTATTACACATCTCTGAAAGCACTGTCATGTTAGGGCCTTGCGCTACAGTATCATGCAACAAGTTTATCTTTTTTCTGATTATGGAGTGTAATCAAAGCATTCCATGCACTACAATGTTGTTATCCTTCTCACATCATTTACTTCCTACATTGCATGGCTGTCAGCAGATGCATGCTGCCAGATGCAAATTCTCAGAAGATTTTGCCACAAAACAACAAATGACAATGACTATTCCACAATATTGATTACTTATTGTGTTTTATGCTAGTTGTCATGCAGTGGAATACATCGTTATACTGAGCATGCTTATAAGGATGTACAGCAACTATCCATCCCAAAACCATGACAAAATATCATAACACAGGTCTAGTGGCATTTTGTAACCACTGTGAACATGACACTCATTAAACATCCTTTGAATGAGACATTCTTGCCTGTAACCACTAAACTGGGAATAAAATAATAGAAATCACACAACAATGGATTTGAACATAGGCAGTGTATGTTAAGTTCATATTAATCTGTACCCTAACTGATGACGCCACTCAAAATTTCATATCACACTTATCAGACAGCACACACTTGAAGGGATAAACTGAGCATTGTGTTTGAATGCCTGTGGCTTCCATTAAATGAATTACAAAATTTGTCCTTTCTCTCCTAAATTGTAAATGTTTACAGTAAGTCAAATTGTAATCATCAGTTGCTTTTGAGAAGCCAATCCTGCCTATTACCATTCTTTTACACCCTCAACAGTTGCACATTGCCAGACCTGAAGACCTGTCTATCTGAGTTCAAATATGATGAATAAAGTAGTGTGTCGGATAGTGGTGGGAGAGCACCACAGCAATCCACTTCTTTACAAACTAACAGTGTATCTATACAAAGAATTTGAGGAATTTGGATACTCACCCGCGGTGGTGGTGCTGCGGTAGTGTTGTCACCTCACAGTAAGACGCTGTCCGGTTCGATTCTCAGCTAGAGCGTCTTCTGTGTGGAGACATGTGTGAATGGGCGTACCTTCGTTGAAGGTTGTGCGTCAGGGCTGGTAACTCGGCACGTAAAAATCAACTACCAATCATTAGCGGACCGGAGTTCCGCTGTGGCGACCTTTAACTGGGAAAAGCCGAAAGACACAACAACTAATTTGAGGAATTTGTATAGGCACAGAAATGCACTGGAATAAAATGTTTGCTTGATTTCTTCAGTATCCACTTTAGATGAGAAACATGGCAGTAAGACTTGGTCATGTGTGCTGATCAGTGTATTTACAAAGGCTCCACAGTTACTCTAGTAACTGGTGATTAATGTTGGTATCTCAGTTACATTTCGAATAATACATTGCCACCAGTGGGCATGTACTCTAGGATGGCTGATAATATTCATAATATGAACATTGTTACAAACAAATATGACATGAAAATCTCCATGAAGTTTTTGTCATTCATTGCTGTCCTTACAAAAAATGTGCGTAATTACTATACAGTGCCTTGTTGTCACATAAAATGAACCCATGGCAAAAAGGATCCTGAACTTTTTTTACTCTGTGTATTAACCGTTAATGCCATAGGAGAAAAAACATTCCAGGGATATAAGTTAAGGTATACAAATTTGAAAAGAACAGGATATAGACCTACTTCTGACAACCCAGTAACTTTTGCACTTTGAGATGTTCTTTTATTGCAGGAATGTTTTAAAGCAAATAATGTATTTCTGTGGAAAAGTTTCCATTGCACTCATTTCTCTAATATTGTCAATGCTACCGGACATATACTGAGGACACACTTATTTGTATGACTGATGGCAGACTTAACACATGCATAATTTTTCTGAGTTTTTGCCATAAGATGAGAAGTGACATTTCTCTACAGTTATTCATGCATACTAACACTGCTCATGTCGACTGCCATGCAAAGAAAATGAAACACTTTCAGAACTGCTGACTTCATGTGATGACATGTTTTCATTGACATTAGGATGCAATAATGTCATAACACATATTGAGGAAGGGGCCATACATAAATTACAGTGGGTCTATATCACAACGTCGAAATAACATAAGTTTGAATGTTGTAATATCGAACCCTAAAGTCCGAAATTCAAAAATAGCGAAGCCACTGCACATCGATTTTTTTTCCAGGGAAAAAATTGGTGGGCCATTTTTTGGGCTTTGCTATTTCCTCCACTGTGGTGCGATCTTGGAGTTGGTATATTTAAGTAGGGGGGTGTGAGGGGGTGAAGCCCCCCACTTTAGTCTAAGTTTAAGGTTTGATTTTTTTTTTTTGTCACGGAACAGCGATTTTTTTTTTCCCTGGGAAAAAAATCGGTGTTCTGTGATTTCATTATTATTGAGTTTTGGACTTTAGGGTTCGATATTATAACATTTGAACTTATGTTAGTTCGACGTTGTGATATAGATCCAATTACAGGAGGCAATCTCCTATACAGCATAAATCAATACAGTTTACACTTGGAGTAATGAAAACTATATTCCAGTGAAACCATGGCCATACATATTTTGAAAGCTGTGTTGCTGTGCTCTTCCTGTTTCCCTTAACCATTATGTTGCCAATTGTACTGCTTAATACTTTTGCACATGTACTACACAGAAGTATGGTTTTACTATTTACTATTATGTGTACTGCAGGTGACACATATCATTATTTAGCATTCATCGTGCACACTTGTGTTGCAACATTCAAATTTTAAACTACATGTGTAGTTCAGGTTCAAGTACATAAAAACGCATGTATTTATGACTCCTTCTAAAGGTAAATGAGCTATAATGTGCATTCAGCCTCAGTACTGCTTATACTGTTATTCAGAACATACTTCATTAACATGTTGAGCAATTGAGAACGTTAAGTAACAGATGTATTTTCTGCATTCAGTAATGTTCAAAGTGCTGACTAAGGTGCATCACCTGACAAACTCATCTGTACTAAATATTTGCACTTATGAAATTAAATTTTGAGGTTTTGCCATAGGAAGTGAACTGTAATTCTATTAAGGATATCACGGATGGGCCCTGACATGCAATGCCAACTGTCTCAGAGGATGAAACCAAAAAAAGAGAATTTATGTACAAGTCAGTGTGGTGATTTCTGAAGTCTGTGGCCTTAATACAAGTAAATGTTAATAGTAAAGATGCTAAATTTCAGAAAGATGTCACTTTCCCTAGATTTGAACCCTGCACTTATGGCATCACCGTTAAACATTGACATGATTCACAGTTTTTCCCACCTTTACATTTACAAAGTTAGAAAAAGTCAAGCACGTGCTCAGCATTGCACTTTTGATATTTACATTTAGACTGCAATATACCCATGTTATCACATAGTTCTCATTTGTCCTGTCACAGTACAAATGCATGCGTATGTGATCAATGCAGAAGGAAGTACTGTAAAGAAAGGTAGGTTACAAACAAATGTCTGCAAGAAAAGAGTGTTTTGATTTTGTTTTGCAGGCATTACTTTATTGTAATCCCTTTGTACTGTTAATGTATTCCATTTTGTCATGAATATAATGTGCTTTACATTATTTTTAGTCGTATATATGCTGAGTTACAGCCACTTTATCAGAGAGAACTAATCTTACAAAATATTAACTAAAGTTTGCATCAAGATTCTCTTCTAAGTCAGTATAAGTAACAAACCTTCTCAGCAAGGCTTTTCTATTTGACACATCTTCTGTAAGTGTATTTCTCATTAGCACTGGTGCTAAACAAGTAATTGAAAGAGCAGAACTGCTAGTGAGTCACACTTGCAAGTCATTACCTAGCCAAAGGTCTTAATACTCACTCTTGTAGTGCTCAGTTTTGTATTAGTCATTATGTAGGAATTAACACCATGTTTACCTGTCCATCACCTTGAGCAGACAGAGTGCTTCAGGAATGATAATGAGCCGAGACCTAATTAATATATTTAATATGCCCAGGGGTTTATCTACATCATATAAGCAGGAAGTGGTGTTGTAGGACTTCCACTGTGCTAGGGAAGACTGCCTTGTTTTCCATGTCATGCCAAATCAACTTGTGAAAACAGTTTCAAGATTACAGGTGTTATTGTTGGTGAATTTACAAGGTATACATTGTTCAATACATATACGTACTTCTTTTAGTATGTTGATAAATAATTGCAATGTTGGCTGTATACCTGCACTGTTTCAACAATTCTGTTGAAGTCATCTGACATATTTCATGGGGGTCAGGAAATGTACACAGTCATGTGCACAGAGCTCTGTAGCATTACTGTAACAAATGCGTAAAAGTTGAGCTATCACTGGCTTTTCCCCCGGTTAGCTGGTGTAATATCTTGAATGCTCTATTGCTTGTTTACTTCTGTGGTTTATGTATTTTTGGGGGGAGGAAGTTACATAAGGGATATTACAGTGTGTGCATCATTGTATGCATGGTTTTGTTTCTCTGATGCTGCTCACTGACTGTATACTCATATTTATGTTGACGGAGTGTCTACTGCAGCAGTGATTATTCAAACATATGATGTTACAGTACGTTTATGTACACAGCCATACTATGTTCATCATACTGATCACTGCTGCAGAAACCTTAGATATAATGGTAGATTATCCTAGCTTACTACATTTGGGAGGTAGAAAGGGAAGGGTCCAGGTGCCTATGGAGAATGGTCCTAGTAAAACCTGATCTACACCTAGAGAAGGAATCAAGCTTGTAATGCCTTGTAAATGTATGTATAGATGACACAGTTGCTACTTCTAAAATACTTCAGGAGTCCAACCTTTTCCAAAAAGCCAAAGATGAAGCCTTGATCCTGCCTGAAATAGTTTTGTTGTAGTGAGCATAACAAGCCTGAGACAACCATTTGGAAATAATCTGTTTAGACATAGGTTTTCCCTTCTACTTACCTTTTCAAGAAATAAACAACTGATCTGAAGATCTGAAAGATTTTGTTCCGTCAGCAGTATACCTGATTTATATGTAGGCATCCAAAGTATGGAGTACCTTATCTCCCTCATAGGTTCATAGGTGTTTACTAGGCTAATGACCACAAGGGTCTTTTTAAGCCTAGCCTTGCAATCCAGAAGGAAAACAGGGAGATGGACAGTTTGGCTTAAAGTAAACTCTGATACCACTTTAGGCATAAAACAAGGATTAGTTCTCAAATAAATTCTGTCTCTGTGGAAAATTAGGGTTGACTCACCATAAGAGCTTGCAACTCAGATACTGTTCTTGCAAGAGTCCAGGAACTCCTTCTTACAGAGGTCAGAGCAAACACTAAAATAGTTTCCCATGTTAAGAAACTCAAGTCAAACAGATTAGCTGGTTCAAATGGAGCAAATGTTAGCTTCTCTAACACAAAATTAAGATCCTAAGGAGGGGCACCATTTTTCGTGGAGGCCTCTTATGCAAAACCTATTTCAAAAACATTTTGACATGAGAATGCATTGTAAGAGGAGGATCCATGGGCAGACTTTCTGAAAGGGGGATTGGGAGTTGGCATAATAGTTAAGGTGTTTACTTCACAAACACAAGGTACAGGGTTTGATTCTCACCTGTAAGAGGAAACTGGCTAGGCTTAAAATGGGCCACAAGGTCACTTAGCCTTGTATTTACCTATGAACCTATAAGTAAATGAAATTAACAATAATAAACCTTGATGGAGGATTAAGAAAGGCCATATGATAGGAAGATAGTAACTCATACAAATATAGTAAAACCACAGAACATATAGCCCTGAATAGGTGCTGATTATATTGTTGGCACCAATTAGAAAACCTTTCCCATTTGCTAATATATGATTTTCTAGTAGCAGGGTTTTTTTGCCTACATTAGTACCTGCTATACAGACTCAGTAAAAAGGTCCCTAAAGGGAATTAAGATTCTACATCCAGGCAGTCACCTGAAGTCAGTTGAGGTCAAGGTGTATCAAACACTCTTGATCTTATGAGAGTAGATCCATTCTGTGAGGAAGCTTGCAGCAATTGCCCCTGTCCATTTCCAAAAGAAGGGAAACCCACCAATGCCTGGTCCAGAAGGGAGTCACTACAATAATCTTACAGGATTCCTTCAGACGTTTCAGAAGTATCTCAAACATTAGAAGAAAGGGCGGAAAAGCATACAGAACATTCCTGTCTCACACTTGAGTCCTACAGCAGAATCTTGCCAGCTGATTGTTCAGAAAGGAGACAAATAGGTCTACTTGAGGAACTCCCAGAAATGGATCAAATCTTGGAAGTCACTCTGATCTAGTTTCCATTCATAAGATCATAGGAAGTTACTAGGCTTTTGGTCCTGAGGCCCTTACAAACCTAGCCAAGAGTGTAGCCCTTGTTTAGACAAGTCAGCACCCAAAGCCCCTGTCCAACAGGGACACAGGTGGAATCCCAGGGGTGTATTTTCTATTTCCCATCCAGTTATCCAAGTTGCGCTTAAAAAGGGATAATGAGGTACTCTGCTTGATATGGAGAGGGAATCTGTTCCACAGATGGGGGAGTCTCTGGGACACAAATCTGTCCCACCAACAAGTCCTATTGATGTCACAGACCAGGTTGAGGTCACATGTGCGGGTTACTTGAGTGGAGCTTGCCTTGTGGATATGCAGCAGTCCCATCAAGGCGGGGTCTGAGATTGCTTTGTATGCTAGACAGAGGTCACCTCTGAGGAGTCTGTATGAAACTGAGTAGAGGTACATGGCTTTTAGCCTATCTGTGTAGGGTAGATATTTGTGGCCCTGGATTCTCCTAGTGAGGAACCTCTATGATCTCTCCAGCTGCTGCATGTGCTTTGTGAGGTACATGCAGAAGGGGGCATTGTACTCAATAATTGGCCTTATAATGGAAGAATACAGAGATGTTATGACTTCCTTTTCTCTGGATGAGATACCTTTACTTATGAGGTGGGCCCTGTAGAAAGCTTTCCATACAATGGAAGCAACTTGGTGGTCAAAAATCAGGTTGCTATCAGCCTGGGTGCCCAAATACCTCATTACTGATTGAATGCTTAGGACATTATTAATGTAGTAATATGCGGGGACGTCACTCTCCCCAAAGGGGATGATGATGCATTTTTTGGCTTTCAGCTTGAGGCCATGTTTCTGGCACCAGTCATTTGTTTGGATGAAACCCTCTTGGAGGACGTCCACATCACTTAGGGAATTGATGACCATGCCGAGCTTGCAGTCATCTGCAAACTTGGCCAGCCAAACACCACTATTTTGATTAGGTGGGTTCTATCAGTGAGCAAGTTTACTACCCATCTGGTAACATATGGATTGATGACTAGTTGAGAGAGTTTATCTATTATGACTGAGTAGGCAATAGTGTCGAAAGCTTTGGCCAGGTCACGGTAGGTGGTGTGTACCATCTTCCCCTCGTCCATGGCTTTGGTGACTGTCTCAAAGAAGGCGACTAGATTTAACAGACATGGCAAAGCCAAACTGTGTGGGGTCCAGTGTTTGGAGGTTGCCAGTGTCCCTGTTAATGAGGTTCGTGATAATCCATTCCATGGCCTTGCAGATCAGGCTAGTTAGGCATGAGGCTTGGCCCTGGTTCTGCTCAGCTAGTCTGCAGTACAATTTTGCTCTAAAGGAATGTAGTATACCTGTATAGTGAGATTGTGCTGTGAAACTATATCCCAAGCTAACATCCTAGACTGCAAAGGTGGTAGGACCTGGTTTCTCCTTGTTTGTTCATGTACTACATGACTGTGGTATTATGCATAACCATTTGCAGAGGTCCTGAGGATCAAAGGTGATACAGAGAGTTCAGTGTCTTGATCAGGTAAAGCAGTTCTTTTATACTTATGTGCTTACATGTCCCTTGTGTCACACACACCTTGCACTTCTGTTCCTCCTGAAACTGTTCTCCAAGCACCATCCAAAGTGTCTGTGGTGACTGATAGCAGGGAGAGAGAACAGCAGACCTGGGTTTAGGGAAATTTGCTGTCTCCACCAAGTGATTTCTCTTGTGACAAACCCCAGCACTTGGATTTGAAAAGACAAAGGAATTTGGTATTGGGGCCAAAGACACTTCAGATACCATTACGTGGAGTCTTATCAGGGGTATCATGAGAATCACAGATGCCATGAGACCCAAAATCTTGAGGTATTCCCTCACAGTGACAAAAGTCTGATTGGAAAACCTTAGCAATCGATCTAAATTTAGATATATTTTTTCCAGTGAAAAAAAAAACTTTTTGAACTGAGGTGTGTAGCTCACACCCCAGGAACATGATCCTGTGTGGTGGAGTGAAAAAAATACTTTTGAATGTTCTCTTTGATTCTTAGCTTGCGTAAGAGATTTCTCACCTAAGTAATAATTCCTGACCCATTAAAAAAGACTCTGGAAAGATAAGCAAGTCTACTAAATATGGAAAAATGGGTTTACAATCACAAACTCAACATTCAGAATGTTGTGTTGAGTTATATGAATCCTGCATTCTGTCAGTATGTTGAATATCAACATTACTTCTGAGCATATCCCCTTATAGATCCATGTTAGTGCTTGATCGTGGGTACTGAGCAGTTTTAAAAAGTTTTCTGGTTACCGGTATTTGGCATGCCAACTTTCAGGGGAAAATTTTAGTGAAAGCTTGACTTGACCTTCTGAGAAAAATGTGGATATTATGTAGCCAGCAGTGAGTGTTAACTGGAGCTAGACAGTTTGTGAACACTCTTAGTGCAGTGGATAGTCCAAAGATAAGGCAGAGAAAGTACAGATGTGTAAGCAATCTTACCATAATAGTAGATGCTCAAATGATCACTGCTGCACTAGTCTTAGCTGTCTGGGTTATAGCCTGCCAAGGATACAACAACCAGCCAGCATCCAAAACTTAAGGACACCTTCCACACATCCAAACTGTCAGGCAGCTCTAACTGAGCTGACCAAAAGGTTTGGGTATGAAGCACTTCAGTGCTTTCCTGCCAAAACAGGGAGGGAGATGGAGGCTGATCCCTGAAAAAACAATGATAGAAAAAACAAAACACGAAATGCCCACACCCTGACATAAAAACCACACCAAAAGCAAGGGGAATGGAGGGATGGGGTGGCTACTCCTGCAGTGACCATTCAAAAATCTATTGTTATGTTAACTTTACTTACACAGCTGTACTACATTCATCCTATTAATCATTGCTGCAGTAGTATATGGGTAGATTACCCTACCTTACTAAATTTGGGAGGTGGAAGCAGAAGAGTCCAAGAACCCCTGGAGAATGGTCCTAGTTATGCCTGATCTGGACCTAGAAAATGAATCAAGCTTACAGTGCTTTGTAAAATTATCTACAGATGACCAAGTAGAAGCTTTTACAATACCTCTAAGAATGCATCCCTTTCCAAAAAGCCATAGAAGGGGCCAAGACTCTGGTAGAGCAGGCCATGACCATCCCTTGAATATTTTTGTTGTGGTGAGCATAGCAAAAGGTAATAGCCTTAGATAACCAACTGGAAATAGTCTGTTTTGATACAGGTTGTCCCTTCTTATTTTCACAAGATATTAACAATTTATGTGAAGATCCAAAAGACTTAGTTCTGTCAAGATAGTACCCAAGTTGTCTGCGGACATCCAAGGTGTGGCATATCCTTTCACCCTCATTTTAGGATCAGGAAAGAAAATGGGGAGATGGATTAGTTATCAAAGAAACTCTGTCCCTATGGAAAATGAGACAGGGTTGACTCACCATTCGTGTTTATCTCAAGCACCCTTTTTGCAAAGGTCAGAGCAATCAGTAAACTGTTTTCCAAGTTAAATACCCTCAAGTCAGACAGATTAGCTTTTCTAACACAAAAAAATTATGATCCCAAGGAGAGGCCACTGGTTTTCTTAAAGCCTGTTAAAAAACCCTTTCAAAAACATTATGAAGTGAGACTGCATTGAAAGATAAGAGTCCATAGGCAGAAATGCTGAAATGTAGGAACATTGACAGAGGAATAAGAAAGGCCATAGGATAGTAATGCATGCAAATGTTGTAAAACCAGAAAACAACTAGCCTTGAATGGATACTGGCTATAATGAAACATTTTCCATTTGCTAATATATGATTTTATTGTAGCAGGCTTCCTTGCTAATAATAGTGCCTGGTGCACATCCTCAGTAAACAAGTTATGAAAAGGAATTAAGACCCTCAGTTAGTTGAAGTTGATTAATGTTAGGGGTGTATCAGAACTCCTGTTCTTGTATAATTAGATCTAATCTGTGGGGAAGCTTGTGGTAATTGCCCCTGTCCATTTCCAAAAGAAGGAAGAACCACTGTTGCATGGGACAGATGCCAGTGACTTCAGTGATCTTGGGGGATTCCTTCTGAATCTTCAGAAGTATCCAGGATGTTAGAAAAGGTGAAAAAGCATACAGCAATATTCCTGTCCAAGAAAAAGAAATGGCATCCATCTTCCAAGCCTTCTTGCTTGGAGTCATGGAACAGAATCTTCTCAGTTGATTGTTCAGAGAAGAGGCAAAGTGGTCTATCTGAGGAAATGCCCACAGATGGATTCAATCTTGGAAGTCACTCGATCTAGTTTCCATTCGTGAAGGACTACCTAGATCCTGCTCGGCTTGTCTACCAAAACATTTTGCTCTGACGGAATATAGGATACCTGCAGAGTGAGACTGTACTGTGAAGCCATATCCCAAGATAACTTAGTCTGCAAAAGGGGTATGACATGGTTATCCCTTGCTTGTTGATGCACCGCAAGAATGTGATATTGTCTGTAATCACTTGAAGAGGTCCCCCGGACCAAAGATGGTTCAGAGATTTGAGTGCCTTGATCAGGGCAAGCATCTCCTTGATATTTATGTGCTTACTTTTGCTGTTGGTTTCCCATAACCCCTGCACATGTATACCTCCTGAAATTGTTCTCCAAGCAAAGTCCAAGGCATCTATGGTGACTGACTGCTTTGGAGCAAGTAGAGAGAAGGGGGACCTAAATTTAAGGATATCTGTTGCCTCCATCAAATGATTTTTCCTCTGACAAACACCAGCAGTGGCTAGTCTACAAAGGAGGTGCAACCTCCTTGCTTGTTGATGTACCAAATAACTGTGGTATTGTCTGTAACCATTAGAATATGGTTCAGAAACTCAAGTGCCTTGATTAGGGAAAGGATCTCCTTGGTGTCCCACACACTTGCACTTTTATCCCTCCTGAAATTGTTCCCCAAACAAAGTCCAAGGCGTCATTGGTGACTGACTAATTTGGAGCAGGGAGGGAGAAGGAGAGACATGGGTTTGGGAAATTTGCTGTCTCCACCAAGTGATTTTTCTTCTGATAAACCCCAGGACTTGTATTTTGAAAGGACAAAGGGTGCTGGTGCTGGGACCAAAGAGATTTCAGATACCACTGTAAATTTCTCATGTGGAGTCTCTCCAGGACTATCATGGAAATCATGGATGCCGAGACCCAAAATCCTAAGGTATTCCCTTGCAGTGACTGAAGACTGAGTGGAAAACCTTAGAAATAGATCTAAACTCAACACCAACAGAAAATAAGTTGAAAAAATAAAAACTAAATACAAAAATAACAAAATAGAGCTTCCAGTCTTTAATTTATTTATTTTATTTTATTTTACATTTGTTAACCGGGGTAGTCTGACTGAACATGTGTCCATTTACAGCAGAAGGCCCTGGGAGAAAAGCTCTGAACTAATATACACAAGTAGTGAAACTTAAATTGTAGAAAAAGCTCTACAACAATTTACGTTAATAATAAACATATTATTGCACAAGCGACAAACAGGCAAATAACTGGTCAAAGGTACATTTCATAGTAAGAAAGCAAAAGTTAAAATTAACCCAAATTATGGGATTCATTTATTGCAGTGGAGGTTAATGAGTTTGTAGCAGAACATCTGGAGACTGCATCTGCATTATTTATGCACAGTTTCAAAGATAGGGGTCTTATATTATACATGGGCATAGCCAAGAATTTAACAGGTGTGCTTTGAGAGAGTTTTTGAACACTGTAGTTGAAAGAGCTGAGGAGAGAGAGGTGGGAAGGTTGTTCCAGTTTCTGTCAATATTGTGGGAGAACAGAGCTTTTCCTGCAGAGTTATTGGCTTTAGAGATACAGAGGTGAGAAGGATCCAATAACACCCAGTAAGAGCTTTTGTCTACAGATATACTTCTTCAGACTGAATGAAAAAATAAAGAATCAACTTTATATATGCACATCAATCAAAACATTTGCATAATTTCAATCAAGACAATTAACTTGAGAGTAGAGTAATGCTTACAGTTAATGCACCAGCATCCAATCTAAGAATCCAGCAATACTCCCTCCAGTCCAACTTTTCTTCAGCATCTAATCTATTTTTGAAATCAAAACCATGATCCAAAATAAGATCCTGAAGAAGAGTTGGAATGGAGGGAGTATTGCTGGATTATTCGATTAGAAGCTAGCAGCCCCCAGGTCTTAATGACAAAGAAAATCATAAGATTTGTGTTTAAAGAGAAGGAAATTGGTACATTAACTGCAGGCATTATTTCTCAAGTTGTCTTGATTGAACTTATGCAAATGTTTTGATTGATGTCCATATATAAAGTTGTTTCTTTATTTTTTTCATTCAGTCCGAAGAAGTCTATCTGTAGACGAAAGTGCTTACTGGATCATTAAAGGCTGGAAGCTCTATTTGGTTGTTTTTGTATTTAGAAATTTATTTAACATTTACCAGGAAAGTCCAACTTAGAACAAAGCCAATTTTCAGTGGAGGCCCGGGGAGAAATGCTCCAGATACTTGTCTTTGTAACGTGGAAGGAAACCGGAGCACCTGGAGGAAACCCACACAAACACAGGGAGGACATGCAGACACTGCACAGAAGGCACCCCAGCTGAGAATCAAACCTACCGCTGCACCACTGTGCTGTCCGAAATAGATCTAGATATATACATATATATATATATATATACTTTTTTTCCTGTGGAAGAAAAGATCTTTCAACTGTGGTGTCTAGATGACATCCCAGGAGCACAATCCTGTGAGAAAGAGTCAAGTAAAACATTTGAATGTTGTCCTCAAATCGCAACTTGTGTAACAGATCTCTCACTCTTGAGACAGATTCACAGCAGTTTGAAAAGACTCTGCAAAGATAAGCAAGACATCTACATATGGAAAAATGCAGATACGTTGTAGCCTGCAGTGAGCTATAACTGCAGCTAGGCACTTTGTGAACACTCTTGGTGCAGTGGATAGTCCAAAGGGCAAGGCAAAGACCTAATAATGTGATCCAAACACACAAAGGTCTGAAGTCTGGATGAACAGGGATGTGATGATAAGCATCTTTTAAGTCTACTGTTACCAGGAAACTTGGAAGAGGTAATAGGTTGTGAAGTGACATCAATTTGAATTCGGGCACTATCACAAACATATTTAGGAAAGAAGAATCCATAAGTAGTCTCCAAGAATTTTCTTTATTTGGCTCTAGGAACATCCTTGAATATTAACTATTTCCCACCTGGAAAGGAGGAACTGGTTCTACAACTCCTTAGGACAGCATGTGATGAAGAATTGGTTGCAACAAAGACTTTGATTTGGAGGATGAGGAATGACCCTCTGGAAAGGAGGAATTTCCTCCAACTGCCACCTGTAACTTTGATAAATGATTTTCAGAACCATTTGTCTGAAAATATCTGTTGCCAAAGAGAAAAATGGAAATACATACTTTCTGGAAGAAAAAAAGGAGCCAGAGTGTGTGGGAGGAGGTCACAAGATCTCTTGAATGGTCATTCAGACTTGTTGGACTGTCCTTGTTTTTGGGAGTTTTCAGACTTCTTCTTAACCATTTGTTTACCTGTATTTTTGTAGTCTGTTTATTCTGTTTTCTGCCAAAACTGTTTCAGGAGATTGAAATGCCTTGGAAAAAATTGGAATAAGTGGGCTAAAAAATCCTAGAGATTCCCTGTAACATATTGTCTCCTTCATCACACATTCTGGTCACCTCTGCAGCAGAAGGGCCAAACACTACATCTCTATCCAAGAGTGAATTTAAAATCTAATTTTTAACATCTGGGAGGTTCTGAGAATGCAGCCATGCAAACCTCTTCAAAACAGTGCCAATGGCCATAACCCTGGAAGAAGTATCAACAGACTCATACACACACTGTAAACAATGAGTTGTGACATGTGAAATGGAAGTAACTAAATCATTTAAAGCACATTTTTCCTCAGAAGAAGAAATTGCACACATTTCTCATACTTTCACAATTAGTCAAAGTAAACTTTAACATATGAGCCTAATAATTCAAAATTATGAAAATCAAAGTTGCAGAAGTATACACCTTTTTCCCATACCTATCAATAATTTTCCCAACCCTGTCGGAAAGTGTAGAATTGGAAATTAATAGGTGGTTGGCAGCAGTGGGATCAAGTAGAGTTATAGCTTCTGGGTCAGGCTTGGGAATAGTGTATAAAATGTAATAGACTATTGAACTTTATACATTCTGTATGACCTTTTAGGAACAGCTGGCTGACTATCAGGAAAACTGCAAGCAGTAACAAGAGGAATGGGAGTAGGATCTGGAAAGTGAACCCCACAGAGAGAATCAGAAAAAAGAAGTTATGCACTCACCATAATATTCCATCTGTAATGATTTTTTTATTTCTCCTGATATATTGGGGTCCAGAACTGATCCATCAGATCTGACTTGGCCATACTAAGCTCATAGCAACCGAAAAAGCTCTTGGATACATCTGCTTACCCACAGTGCATCTCTACATGTTACTTCAGATCTTGTTTGCTAGAGTTATCCCCATAAAAGAAGGAAGTGAACTTAAGATTGAAAATTTTTAAGGAGACTACTTCTGGAGTATTGGAGATAATAAAGATGGCCTGAATTATGCTTCCCATTCAACCAGAAGAACCAAAGGTAGTGAGCTGGGGGGACAGAATGTGAGCAGAGATGAAAAAATCAACAGTACAGATGGAATGTTATGGTGAGTACATAACTTCTTTATCAAATATTGTCAATTTTTCATCTCGCCCTCATGTATGGGACCAAGTCACCAGCTACCTTTATCCCGGGCGGACACATTGGAGTATGTTTCTCAGAGCCATCAAACCAAAGGAGGCTCTTACCTAGAGACCAAATCCAACTTGTAATAAGTGATAAAGGTATGATGATTGGCCCATGTGGCCACTGCACAAATTTCATCCATGGAGGCATTAGTGTGGAAGACTGCAGAAATGGCCATGTTAGTTCAAATAGGTTTGGAAGGATTTATACCTTTTGTGGTGTAAATAAAAGAAATGCTATCAGAGAGCCATTATGATAAGGTAACTTTGGATACTGGTAGGCCTTTCGTAGGACCTGCAAAGGCAATAAAGAATTGACTTGCTTTCCAAAACTCTTTAGTCCTATGTAATAGAAATGTAACTGGCTATGGACATCCAACAAATGTAGAAAATATTCGCCTTTATTGCTGAAGTTAGGAAAGAAAACAGGCAAATGTATGGCCTGATTAATATTTGTGAAACAACTTTGAGCAGAAAAGAGGGGTTGGCACACAAAGAAACTCTGTCTTTATGAAAAATCAGATATGGAGCTGGGAAGATAGTGTCTGAATTTCTGATATTCATCTTGCAGATGTAGTAGCCACTAGAAAGACAGTTTCCAAGACAGAAACTTAATATCACAAGTCACTGCAGGTTCAAATAGAGGCTGAACAATTTGATGTAGTACTAATTAAGCTTAGGAGGTGTGAGCAATGTGTAGACCAGCTAACCCTTTGTGCCCAATGGTATACCCCCTTTAAACAATGCCAACCATAGGTAAGCAGGTTTGCCCATAGTTAGCCTTTTCACAACTGGCCAGTCATGGAAAAGTGTGGGAAATTGGCCCTACTTAAACCCAAGAGGCAGGAATACATCTCATAACTGGTTGTAGCTTCCCTCTTACAGGCATTATGGTAGTAAGGGGAGAAGGAGTGCACTTCCAGGTGCAGCACTGGTGCATCCAGGAGTCCAAGGTCATGACAGGACTCCTAGTTAAAGACCATGCACAGAGACTGCTGTAGAGCCAGTACCAGGGCTCACAATATAAGACAGAAGCCTGGGACCGTCTCACCCGTGACCTCACCAGTGCCACTGGCATACCCTGAACTGGTGAGCAGGTCAGGCACCACTATGCTGACTTGAAGCGGAAGGGGAACCTCTTGGAGGAGTGGCTCCAAGAGACTAGAGTATCAGGGGATGTTCCAGATGTGTGTAAGTATCACTCCAGTATGTGTGTAATAAGTGCCAGCTCAGGTATATCATGGATAGGTATGGCTAAATATTCCTCTTATGTCCTCCAAAGCTGCAATGGAGCAGGCTGCAAACCAGGAGGCCCACATCTGCCACCTGGTGTGGTTGCAATGTGAGGCAGGTCAGTAATACTCATGCTTTTACTGTTACAGAAAATAAAAATAAAAGTAGTAGTAAATTAATTGCTAGTATAAAACCTGTATTGTTCAAGGCAAGTACTGCATACACTAGAGAATATGGCAGGAAGAGTCTCATATTGTTTGTATGGCAATACAAGTGTAATATCCTGACAAAACAGGTCTAACTACTGGACTGCATGTGTATATTCTGGTATCATATGGTAATGTAGATTTGCAATCATGTAATAGTACTGTAGTATTAAGCCCTGTTACCCACACCATACACCATAAATTGAATGTGTAGGAATGCCTGTATGTGACAGGTGTAATCCCCAGAGGCCATCAATTTAGTACAACTGAGAGACACATAAACAGTAAACAGGGAAAATGCAGACAACAAAAACTGAAAAGCACATGCAACTGAGATGTGAACTGTTGTTTTTTTAGCACACAGAGTCACGGTTCAAATCCTGCCAGTGGTAGTAGTCTGCATACAGAATCATACCCCACAACTGTACAGATATGTCCAGAATGTCTATTAAAGTGGCCCATATCTACTGCCTATCAACCTGTCCCCCTGGGAAATCAGTGGGATGATCCCAGACGTATAGGCAGCAAACAGGAAATAACAACTGATTAACACACATCTATGACAACAAAACTGGCACACTAGCAACTCTGCAATACCTTATGTGACTAAGAAGCCATGTATCTCACATTTACACCCCAAATTGTTAAGCTGTGGTCCGAGTGTGTACAGTAACAGAGTGAGATGTATGTGCATAATAGTAATGTGGAACCTGGTACTGTGTGGGGGAACATTCAGGTAGTGCTAATAAACATTCCACCCACAAGTCTGTCAGATACCAACACTGTGTCCAGAAATACAAGAATGATGTGCCGTTGCTCTAAATAATGAGGTATTACACATCACTGTCACCAACACTGTCCTACAACATATAACTGTCTAGGAATTCCGTATAAAAGTGTTGTTATACAAGGTCAGAATGCATAAGCACAGGGGATTAATAAGACAGAAAGCAGATTGGAGATATACAGCAATATCAATATGGCAGACACAACTGTGATGGACAGTGTTTAAGTTGTAGCAGACACAGCGATGATCTGAATCCTGGGAGTAGAAGTAGACTGCATACATATTCATACCCCACAACTGTACACATGAGGCCAGAATGTTCAGTATATGTGCCCATATCTGCTGCCTGTCCCTCTGGTAAGTCTGTGGGATGATCCAAGATGTGTAGCCTGTAAACAGGGAATACAAGTGATTGTCAACCATCATGAGAACACACCTGTCACTGTAGCAACCCCCAAAACTGTTAGGAGAGTAATATTTTAAGCATGGCCTATCTACACTCCCATGTTGTCAAGCTGTGACCAGAGTGTGTACAGTAACAGAGTGAGATGTATGGGCATAATACTAATGTGTAATCTGGAACTATGTGTGGCAACAGTCAGGTAGTGCTAACAAACATTGCTCCCACAGGTACGTTGGATACAAACACTGTGCTGAGAAATACAGACCAATATAACCTGTACTGGTACAATCCACCCTGGTATTGTAGGGGATTGTGAGTGTTGCAGTTTCTCTGAATAATAAAGTATCACTGGTCACTGTCGCCCACACTGTACTACATAATATAACTGTGTAGGAAAGCATGTATATGTGTGTGTCAGGTCACTAAAGGTGGAAGAGGGCAATATTCTAGATATCTCCAGGCACACCAGCATGTGGTCAACACATGGCCAGAGTCTGTGCAGAAAGAATTGGATAGCATAGTGCAAAACATCAACCCGGAATCCAGGCGTATGTGTACAAACAGTTAGTGTTAACAAACATTCCCTCCACAGGTATACCGGGTAAGAGGTGTATACTGTAGATAAAACCATTTCATGTGTAATGATGACAACAGCCATATCACTGACCAAAATAAGGATATAGGGTAGTGTAGTAAGACTTGTAAGGTATAGATAACAGCACTGACTAGGAAAGTAATGTGGACTACAGGAATATACTTCTTGTTAATTGACATCTTCCTCTCCCCCCCACCTTATCTCCAACAACAATCAATATACCCACCCCAGCTGGTATGTACTGACTCTGATAATGTCCAATTGTTTGATAAATAATTTAATGGTTCCCATGCATGTGCCATATTGAATTATTCCAACATTGTTGGCATGGTGCCATCAACGTACCTGCATGCTGTTCTTATTACCACTGTGGTCCCATATATCAATGTGTTTTGATTGCTATGCAACTGTTCCGTATCTGGTGTCTGGGTTAATGGGAATATCTATGCATGCTGTTATACCTAACCCTGGAATGTGTTGATTATTACTAACCCATATATGATGATGAAATCTAAACAGTATAGCATGCTTGGGAAGGCCGGTCCCAGCAGACCCACCTGTCCCACCTCAGCTGGCCAAGGCACTGGGCACCAGCATGTCTGCACCTGCACCTTCGGGTGGAACCGCCTCAGGGGATGGGGCTTGTCCCCCCAGGAGTGGGTCCAGACAGGCACCTGTCATCCATCGCCAGGTCGGGGCCATGGTGCACAGAGCGATCAACAAGCAATTCGGTGATCTTCTATGCCAGCTCGAGGGCCGCTTGTTGCGATTAGAGAGTCAGCCTGGCTCTGCGGCTCAGCCCCCAGCACAGCCACCTTCAGAGCTGTGAAGGTGCAGTGGTGACTGCCAATGGGTGGGGACCTCAGTCCCACTGTTACCACTAGAGGGCTTGTGGGCTTCCAATATCACAACACCCCTCCCCATCAAGGTGTTTACCCCCCCAGATGTGTCATGTACCAGCCCTGTATGCATTTTGTGTGTCTTGTCTGTTATCCTACCCAACCTACCACCCCAAATATACCTACCACCCCAAATATACCTACTACCCCTCCCCAACATCCCACTCTCTCCTGAAAAAAAAAGGGCAATCTGCTCCCACAAAAAAATCTCGCCCCATACATAGCTGTCCATTTCGCACACATGTCCACTGGACACGTAATCCGGTCTAATTGGCATCACAACTTATTATTGTTGTCCTCACCCCTCTCCCAGGGGTTTGAGTGTCCAAATCTACCTCCAAATTCAGTGTATATGCACAGCTGTTGCTGTAGAAGAACTGGACAGCTATGAACCTTCCCTACACCCTTCCTGCACATCCCTAGCTATTTTTCCTACTGTCTTTCCCTCTTTGTGCCCCTTTTTCACCACTTTCCTATCAATCCTTTTTTCTTGTCTTTTAAAGAAATGAGTGTGGGGGGTAAGTGGGAGTAATCACTTTTAAGCAGCAGTAAGCGGGTTTAAGCCTTTTTGCACAGGGATAAGCACGGCCTACACAGATTAAGCAATTTAGAAGCTAACTGGAACCGGAAGTTAGCAGTGGTTACCTCTGCACAAACACATGCAAACACGCTTACAACTGCTTTAAAGTGCCTTAATCACTTTGTATCCAATGGTCCGTGCTCTGCTCAGCAACAAAATAAACAGCTTTTGCAAGGCTCGAACCCAGGAACCCACACACCATAGACAAATTGACTTACCACTAAGCCATGCCAGATATACATAAATCTGATGTTTTCAGAAACATATCATCCAGCCCAGTCATGAAAAAAGTACAGAGAATGTATACCAACATCTAGATTTATGTGTGTGTGTAAATATATCAATATCTACACAGATACAACATATCTATATATGTGTGTGTATGTATATATATATATATATATATATATATATATATATATATATATATATATATTTAGAAATATATATACATATATATAAATATATATGAACATATATACTTGCAAATGCTTACATCAACACATATATATGTCTACACCTATATGTCTACATATACACAGCAAGCTACATATATGTAAGCAAATATATATCTATGTAGGTGTATATGGACATAGTTATATATATGTAAGCAGATATATATATCCATATAGGTATATATGGACATACATATGTAGATATCAATGGGAGATTAACTAAATCATAAATGTCCGCATGCACCATTAATGGGGTTGAGGGGCCCCAAATAATATAAGTCTTGTAAGAATAGGTATACCCACCCCCCACAGCCAAACAAGTCTGCCCTGCAATACACTACCAAGTGTTGCAAATCGCATAACCAGGTCCTGACACGACATGGGCACAAGATGTTACTGATACTACATCCCACCTGTATGATGTCAGGCTGGTAGTGATAACATTTCATGCAGTACAGTCTAGTTCCCAAAGGAAATGTAAAATGTGGAAGCTATCAACATCCCCAGGATACATATACACAGACACATGTATTCAGATACAGATATACACACATATATATATATATATATATATATATATATATATATATATATATGTATATTTATATATATATATATATATATATATATATATATATATGTGACTACACATACACACTCAAAGATATGTACAGTAAGATACTCATGTAATAGGTGCACACAATACAGAATGGCCACTATGTCTACAGTTAACACCCTAACAACTGGACACTGGATGAGCCACCGATATAAATGACATATACCCACAGAGAGGTCATAGGATAAAACACCACACATAGGTTTGCAGAAATGGAATACCTTTATTTGTGTACTATTACAGATGTATATGTCATGTCATATAGCTGTACAGACACTGACATCCATATAAACAGAATAATGCAACTGTGAAACAGTTATACTAAAACAGTTGTCTGGAAAGGTCCACAGCTGTTGCTGTCCAGGCCAAGCCCTTCAAATCGTACAATAGTAATGACAGACTGGGCCACAGGATACCACACAATCATCAGTAAGTGATGCAGGTGTATAGTCCAGCAGCCCCTATCTACACTTTGTACACAATCACTAGGTGGTACAGATGACATTTAGCCAAATGGGATGTAACTGATACATAACAAGGCATAACTGACACCATCACAGGCACACTGGCAAACAGAACAGTCTGTATGGCAGGAGGCAGTAGGCCTGCAGTAACCCACTTTATGTAAGTAATGTCAAGATAGGTGAAATATATGGTACTGTACATCCAGATACCTTACGGCAGCTCACCCCTGATACCCCCACATTTTATGTATGGTACATCCCCTCTAGAATCAATAATACAGGGCCATATACCACTGTTACATACACTGGCCTCTGGAGTGCATGTGGGCACACATGTATTGTGTAGGTGAAGCCCACACATATATGGCCCCAGCCCCACCGTATGTGTGGGGGATACAACAGCATTAGACTGCTGGCAGGAATGGCAGCATGGTATAAGTATATGTGCATATGTATCACTATCTGTATATGTGTAGACATATAATGCTCTGTATATGTATATATCTGCATGCATATATGCATATCTATGTACACATACATACTCATCTATATATGTCGATATGTACATGTGTAATTATCTATATAGATATCTGGATAATCATATATATATATATATATATATATATATATATATATATATATATATATATATATATATATTCACCATATGTCCTGAACATGGGGTGCAGCCCTACCTCAGCCCCTATAGTCCCAACTTCGTAGTGCAAGGGGATGTCAGTATATATAGCAGGTATATTAGTAGACTATTGCTACTGTAATAGGGATTGTTTTCACAGACATGGTGTGTGTGGGAGGTCACATCTGCTTTTCACATGTGCACCACTGGCTACTGACAGACACCCTAAGAACATCATAGTACAGTATCGCTGCAAGCACATAATGCTCCTGTGGACTACAGCAGAGATAATGGCCAATAGATGTGGACATTCAGACACACTATGTACATTCCAAAGGTATACACAGAAACCCTTAGTACAGAACACATGGATCAAGCCTGACAATATGAATGTTAACAGCCATGTAGATGGGTATAACACATAATGACTGGTATACATTCGCCCCCATAGGTTATGCATTCACACACCCCTGTCTGTCCTGACACATAATAACTGCTGGTAAAGAGGTGCCATGGCCACATACTACCCACTAGATATTGACATACATCTGTACAGCATCCCACCGCTATGTCTGACATACATGTCTGTTAAGGGAGGCCCAGCAGCAGTACATCTGGCAAGTATCTGCACATGACATCTCACTGGGTAAGTACACTAAGCTGCTAGGCATGTAAGAAAGCAGACTGTATCATCACTGGCCTACATCTCCTATAGGGGAATGCACATGTACCTGCATGTATAGCAGGCTCTACAGTCATGTTACAGCACAGGGTAAGATACACCTGTGTGGAAGTGCATAACCACAACCAATGTGAACACAGCCACATATGGTAAGCTAGCATAATATTACAGTATATGGACAATCTGTTCAACACCATCCTCATATGTGCCACTCACACACTAACCCTGCATATACTGGGCCACTACACAGTGTGGTCTGATGCCTATCTGTGGTATAGAACATGCATGTGTATGGCCCTACAAACATGTAAGCCAATACAGTAACATACAGTGGAGCAGCATGTAACATCAGATAGGACAGGACCTGGAACGATGACATCTACCACAGTCTGTACACAGGCCAAGGTACATATTGACAGTACACACACTGTCGACATTCACCATAAGTACACAGACCTCAGTACTGTACAAACAACCACAAAATGCCCAGGTTATGGCATCAAATATAACCCCTACTGTACATAACATGTGTAGCAGTCTATCTCACTGGCTTGATATCAGATATGATGACACTAATTATGGTGTACAGCACATATACACCTCTTAATGCATGACATATGTACAAAGGATGACAGAGTTGTGGCTGGAAGCACATACACAGGGCCAATATTGACATGTTGCTGTGATACCATCTAACAGGGTTTGTTGCAAAATATGTCCTCTGAGGGATATGAAGTCAGCAACTGTCTCGGCTTTCAACAGCTACAGACTGCAATCCTCACACTACCTTCTGCAGTTCACAGATACATGCACTGTGGGTAACACATGAAACCAAAGGCACCACATACTACCCAATCTGCAGATGATTCTACAGATGGGGAGTCCTCATAAACATAGAACTGACTTGACAGGTATTAATACATGTAGGAAAGCCATATCGGCACACACCCTGTTAAAACAACATTACTCCGAATGCAGTATAGCAGCACTTACACTCTGTAGTCAGGTCAGGCACATCCCCCTCCTGTGTGTTGGCCTGTTTCCACAGTGTATGTTGTTAGAGGTAAATTCCCAATCCATCTGAGATGCTGTTTGCCAAACAACAGATCGAGTTCCTGCTCACAGTGAATGGAAAGGCCCAACACCAACATGATGTTCCTAGATATTGGAGTGTGTTTCCGTGCAATTGGCTATGGGACTGTTACCACAGCTGTTCCAAATGCAATCAGCTAGGGAAGGGCTGCAATTCATGCAGAGGCCATCAGCTGATCATGAGCATCACTTAAAATGCACACGCTGCTGCCTAAGCAAAGCAGGTGTAGGTCTCCACATCCACCAGTGAGGGAGTGAGAGAGGCAGACAGAGGCAATGACAAGTCAGGGAGGGGTGGGAGAGTAAAACTTAAGCATGTTTGTGTCACACACCTACCAGCACAGGGTATCAAACCCCTGATGCCTATGTAGTGCTCTCACAGTCCTATGCAGTTATTGGATGTGCCACATAGGTTACCTGTTGTGGAGTCCTCAGAACATATATGTGATGGTAAGTGACATCTGCAACAGGGATATGATAGCTATACAGTAGGTGAAGTACACGTGCCTGTCCGCATGAACAGGTGCCAGTGTCAACACAGCCACACTCTCACAGGGATGAATGCACATTTGCACACTTGGCAGGGCCAGGGATACAGCTCATCAGTAGTGAGACTGCCACAGCACATTACTGTGCAGGTATTACATGCACCACATGGGTCATACGGAGGTTATATGGGAAAAGGGTATGGGGAGGTGTCTGACATCAAACAGCATTCTTCAGTATGCCACTGGGGGTTGTAGTAAGTGTGGATGTGATCGTACGTATCATACAACACACACACAAACACACAGGGTGCCAGTACTGACATGCATGGGTGCATTTCTGCATGGGTATGTGGTGGTCGACTGTGCCAGATGGCTATTACAAGGCTAGGTGATGGGTATACCTTGGCATCAGGCCACATGACAATGGTCTGCATTGTGGCTCAGGGCTGTGGTTTTTGCATTTGCCCACACAGGTGGGTATTGTATCCACCATCCAGTCACCTGGGTGACTATTGCATGTGGCCAATGCTGTGCATCACTTGCCATGTATGTGTTCCTTAGTCCATGACATGGACGGCGTCTGGGATGTGCACACCTCCCACATGCATATACAGTGACATGTGGAACTGTACCTGGGGTGTCGGGACCATGTTCTGTACACAGATTATCATCAGATGTGCCAGTCTTGCTCACCTGTGGTGGGAACTGGTAATGGACAGCAGGTTAACCCTGCACCTACATTGATAAAATGCTAATGGCATTTCCTGGTGTCAGTGGCATCTGTCCATACAGGGCATGTTTTCAGGCATGGTATGTCCTTTGTGGGTCACATGTGATGGCACCACAGGTGTTGCAGGTGTCCAGTGGGGAACATGGGGAAGGCGCACTGTCTGCATGTATGTGCCTATTGGACAGATGGACAGGGTGCCATGCCCTCTGTAGGCCACTGCAATCACTCCATAGTTACTATCAGTGGCCAATATGCAGTGTACAACACACATATTGGCTGTTGCCTCAGCATGTGTGTATGTATGAGACATCGGTTGAGAGTGTGCTCTGGGTAATACTGGGGTTGCTAACTGTGATTGTCTGGTCTTGATGTGACATGTATGGGTATGGATTTGCATCCCATTCTCACGGCTATTCCTCATCTGTTATCCCTGTACAGTGGACATTGTGATATATACTAGGGCTACCATATAAGAAATTTGCAAATCCTGCTCCACATCAGGCCCAGGCATCACACACTCACACCCCCCTCCACACAGGATAGAAGTTATAAAAACACACACACACACAAACACACCTGTCATGTCTGGGAGTAGGACCTCTACCTAACTAGTTTATTACACTACTGCACTACGCAGTTATAGTACACGCCATGGAGATTACTGGAGTACTCCTTCCCCAAAAGTGTATATCACATTGGATGACATCTGCAGGATTGCCAAAGTAGGACATTCGAATCCTAGTGAGTGTGGCTAGCCTAACATGAATTGCTCCCTACACAGACAGTGACACACACAAAAACCATCCACAACTGACATGTGTGGGTATGGAACCCCTAACAGAGGTCTGTATCATACTACAGCATGGGGCTCTTATAGGACACACCATGGGGATTACTAGAAAACTTCTTTCCCAAAGGTGCATTTCACAGTGAATGACATCTGCAGGATTGCCAATGTAGGGCATTTAAAATGTACTGAGTGTGACTAGCCTAAAATGCATTGCTCCCTACACAGACATTAAAACACACACAAAACATCCACAACCGACATGTGTGGGTATAGAACCCCTAACAGTGGTCTATATCACACTACAGCAGTATGCAGTTATGGCACATGCTACAGAGATTACTGGGCTATATCCTTCCCAGAGATGTATTTCTAGGTGAATGACATCAGCAGCCTTGCCAAAGTAGAGCATATGAATTGTATGGAGAGTGAGTACCCTAAAAAGCATTGCTCTCTACAGAGACAGAGTCAGACACACACACAAACACACTTGCCAAGTCTGGGATTAGAACACCTACATAACTAATTTATCATACTACAGCAGTACACAGTTCTGGCATGTGCTACAGAGATTACTGGGCCAAAACCTCCCCAGAGATGTATTTCTAGGTGGATGACATCAGCAGCCTTACCAAAGTAGAGCATTTCAATTGTAGGGAGTGTGACTACCCTAAAAAACATTGCTCTCTACACAGACAGAGTCACACAGACACACACAGTTGCCAAGGCTGGGGTTAGAACTCCTACCTAACTATTTTATCATACTACAGCAGTACGCAGTTATGGAACATGCCACGGAGATTACAGGAATACAAACTTCCCAGAGGTGTATTTCTAGGTGGATGAGATCAGCAGCCTTACGAAAGTAGAGCATTTCAATTGTAGGGGGTGTGACTACCCGAAAAAGCATTGCTTTCTACACAGACACACACAAACACACAGTTGCTAAGGCTGGGGTTAGAACTCCTACCTAACTAGTTTATCACACTACAGCAGCATGTAGTTATGGGACACACTACAGAGATTACTGGGCTAAAATTCTCCTAAACGTGTATTTCACAGTGGATGACCACAGCATGCTTGTCATAGTGGGGCTATGGGGAGGGCAGTTTGTGTGCATGGGCCATAACCCATTAATCTAGGGGTTGACACGCCACATGCGGGCACAACCTGGGTCATATTTCACAGGTACATGTATACAGCTGCTAGATGACTACTTCCTTAAACAGTCATGTTGCACAGCTGGCACATGCACCACATACTCTGTAATGCTGACAGATACTGGTGGCTAGTATCTGCAGTAAGTGACATATGACCCTCATGTGGTTGTGGCCCTTTGGCTGTGTGCTGGGTGGGACACGCTTGGATGGCTCCTTGTCACAGTCACCCTCTTCCACACATTTATGTACATCTACCTTTGGCTTATTATAGTGTGTTGTCCTTACATATATGCATGTATTCCTATTCACTGTGTGTGCAAAGCATGAGTGGTGCTTACTGAGGAGTGTCTGCACTAACATCTGCAGCTGCCAGATATGTCTGGTCCACTGGTGTTTGCAGACATGGCCTTCATGAGTTTGTGTATGAGCATGCCCAGTATGAACTTTCTGTATGTTGTTGACTGACATTGCTTTCATTTCTCTAAGTGTGTGGGCATGCTCAGTATGGCTGTCTGTAATGCATGTGTGGATCGAGCCCAGGTAGTTTGCACTGCAGTGCTAACCTTTGTGTTGTACACCTACAGGTAGCATGCTATCTCTGCAGGGTATCTGTCGATCATTTGGCATTGACTGTTACTACATTTCTGCATAGGATGGGGGGACACACCTAACTATTTCTACATTTCAACACAGGATTGGGGGGGCACATCTGACTGTTACCATTGTTAGCTATTATGAATATAAAGCTGAAATTAATTCTGTTGTAAATATGCTGAAAGAAAAAGTTTGCTTGAATATATGTATAGAGTTTACAATGTGCATTCATACTATATGTATAACAGACAGGCTTCTCTTCACAGCATCAGAAAATGCCTAAGAAAGCAATACTGGAAAACAAGCATTACATGATTTTCTCATGTTTGTAGAACAAATATCAATTAACAGATATCCTTTTTTATAAATTCAGCAATACGTGATGTTTTTCCAATAGAAACAGCTTATACAGATGTTTCCTTTCAGAATGGCATCCTCACATCAGCAAAAGTGCTTAAATCACAAAAGGACAATAGAAAAGTCTAAAAACAGACATTATGTGACTTCCCACATAAGGCCAGAAAAACATACCAAGAGGAAATGTGCGTGACTAGCTCTGTATATAGCTATTGTAGTAATTCAGTTATGTGAGAGAAGGACAGAGAGAGGTATTTTGTAGAAGTCATCATTCATATCTGTAATGAAGGAAAACTTTGTAAATATATGCTACAAATCTGACAGACTACGTGTGGTTTGTTATAAAATAAGTTATCTGTAACTGTGATATAGCTGCAAAATATATTTCTTTATCAGTGTGCAATTTGAAAGGCTTGGTGCTTTAAACAGACTACAGATGGAGTCATGCAGAGCTATGTGTCTCTAATTCAGCAGTAAACAGCACAGCCAGACTGTGTGTCTTAAGAAGACTTCAAATCCCACAGTAAGCAAGCAGTAAGCAGCATCCATATAATTTTTCAATGGTGATCCTTTGACAACGTTCCTAGCCTATATCCAAAAACAGGGGGAGTGAATGGGAAATGTAACTCCTGTAAAAGCACAGTAACGTTTATGTGAAGTACTTCAGATTTCTACAGTTTTCAACAGTTTGTAGCAATACAGTTTAATAGACATCTAAATCCAGTGAGACTGCATTGCAGGAAGGTGGAGCAGTTCCATAAATTCTCCAGAAAAGGTACAAGACGAAGTTGTAAGACTGAATCTGCCAGTTTTGCTGTGCCAACTGATGTCTGACTACAGAAACTTTTCAACCATCTACAGTAAAGCAGCTTGGCCATCCGCCTGTCTGTTGACTGGTAAGAAAATTATTCTGTGTTACATACAGTATGAATGCCATAGAGGTAATAATAATAACAGAATAAATGTATATACAGCATATTAGCAAATATAAAACCTTATTAGGGCAAGTTAATAGTAAGGCATTATGCAAATGGATTGCAATTTGATAGTAAGGCATTATGCAAATGGATTATAATATTTGACTGTTATCTGAAATAAAATCATGTGTGGTATAAAAATGTTTATTGTGTGTACAATGTCATAAAAATACAGTGTGTGACATTATCCAAAGGTTAGACTATACAGACAAAAATTGTAAAGGCAAAGAACCAAGAAAAGTTAATATGTTGACATTATATTCAAATGTTAGACAGTTATGTTCTGTCACCAGATGCAAAAGGTTTATTTCAGAGTTGCAACAACAGTCAAATCAGTTACTGATAGAAACTCTAGTACATTTTGTTACAAAGAAATGTAATAAACTTCTAAAAGACAGACACAATGAGTTCAGGAAGCTTAGACAAGTTATACACACCTTTTCAAAAGTGCATAGGAGTTTCAAATTCAGCAGAACAGCTTACTAAAGAATGTCAGAAAGACCATGCAACATCACAGGAAATTCAACAGCAGTTGCAGGATAAAGGAAATAAATTAGCTCAACTGACAAAGACTGGGAATTTCCTGCATACACAGTTAATCTGTGTAAAAGAAATATATTTTATAATATGTTTATGTTTTGAAAATGGTTAAGCATGCATGCTAGGATGGTAGAGACATGACATGCTTGTATAAAGATATACATATACAAGACAAACATGCATGTGTGTTCTTTTTATCTAGAGTACATTTGTTTACAATGCACAAAAGCAAAAGGTAGACAACAGCAAATATAAATAAACATATGTTATAATTGTATAGTAACACCAAACAGTTAAAGTTCTGAATTTTAAAAATAAATAAAATCACAGATGGTATTAGTCAAACAGTTTTTGTAAAATTAATGGCAGGACAGTTAAATAGATAAATAAATAAAAAATACTGAAATCCATGTAAGGTAATTGTAAAATAATGTCTATTTATGTTGTATAAATGCATAGTTATGCAAATCACAATCACATTAAAGGAAAAATGCCAAAATAATTAATTATAGTTTATAGAGTATAAAATGTGAGCTCAGACCTTCCTAGACTGAATGAATAGTTACAGGAAATGTTGGAAAGATCAGATAAACAACAAGACTGATTGCCAGACAAGTAGCTTGAGTTTTTCTAAAGCATCATTGTTATTAAAACATAATTGCTAAAATATTTACAGGCAACACTATTTGGTAATTGTAATACAATGTCACAATTGTGCATAGATGTCACTTATAATCTGTTTGCAAGTAAATGTTAAAAGGACAAAAAAACCTCAGTTGCATCAAGTACAGCCAGCAAATGGGCTATAGTATATATACAGTTCAAATCAATTGTGCAGGAGGGTGTAAATACCTACTAGAGGTAATATACAGTGAAAGCTTTATTTAGTAACCTAATAAAATAAATGTATAACCAAAGTGTTGGGCTGACATACATTCTATTCTCACAGCATAGGGCAGGTAAACAGTGCTGAAGTACTACAGGGGGAGGGGTACTTTCTCAGTTTTACACTGACTGTATAAGGGGGGGGGGCACTTTCTCAGTTTTACACTGACTGTATAAGCAGTACTGCACAAGGGTCTGAAATAAAGCTACAGAAAAAATAAACAACAAGGGTCTGAAATAAAGCTACAGAAAAAATAAACAACAAGGGTCTGAAATAAAGCTACAGAAAAATAAACAACAAGGGTCTGAAATAAAGCTACAGAAAAATAAACAGCAAGGGTCTGAAATAAAGCTACAGAAAAAATAAACAACAAGGGTCTGAAATAAAGCTACAGAAAAAATAAACAACAAGGGTCTAAAATAAAGCTACAGGAAAAAATATCTCATTCCTTCTTGACAATACTCTTTTATGGGGGGAAAAACAGGTATTAGTGTATTAGAAATACTGGTAAACTGGATTAAACCTGACAGGATAAGATATTTTACAAGTTGTTAATAGCTATCATAATGGTTATTATTGTATTGTTTAGTATTAAATTGTATTTACAACCTGTTAAACTGTAAAGCTATACAAGAGATAGTTTAAAAAACAAGAGATGGCTTAAAATTGATAAAGCTATACAAAACAGAATAAAGATATGCAAAATGCATATGTTTCTAATAGCAAGAATGGTCACTATTTTTAATATGTTTTTGGCAAAACAATGTTGGTATAAAAAGCATTAATATTTTTAATAATTGTTGAGTATGTAGTTTAAAATAACAGGACATATGAATTTGGTATCAATTCCATTAGATATTTCTAAAGACACATAAGCATTTTCCAAGATTTTGCTTAATATTAATGTTATTAAATTTGTAAGATTAGATTAAATGTACTTTATAGTCTTTGTATGTACAAATGCAGAAGAATTCAGTACAAATGATAGTCTTTGTATGTACAAATGCAGAAGAATTCAGTACAAATGAGATTAATGTCTAGTAATAAATATGTGTGAAAAACCATATTTAAATAAAAAATGGGTCCAGGGTACCTACTAGATTGAAATGCATGAACAGCAAACAGTCTATGTAAATACATACTGTACAGAATACATTGTAATAAGTTTGAAAGCAATTTGTCAAGTTGTAATATCATTGGTTTTACCCCAGTAAAATAACTGCTTTCAAATATTTATTATCTAAGCCCAGTTCAGTACTTTACCAAGATGTTAATGGGCAGTTCAAAGACATGACCACAATGTTATGGTTAAAATTACATTAAAACTGTATATTTTCAGCAGTGTATAAATGCTTGCAGTAGCACATGGTTCTTGTCTTATAGTTAATTCAACAGTTGCAAAGAGTTAATGAAACAATTCTAAGTCATAAATTAAATTCTGTGATTGCAAAAGAATAAATTAATCAAGTAAAATTAAAACAGACACAGCTCATAACTGATAAAATATTTTCACAGAATGGTCTGAAAAAGAAAAAGTTGTTAAATACATTCAGGTTTGGTAGTAATACATGTTTTCATTGTATTAACTATGTAAAATTGCATGTTGACTTGTATCAAAAAAGACTAAAGGTTTTGTTTCTTAATGTGTTTTTTATATAGAATGTTTTGAGTATGTTTAAAAACAGAGGGAATTGTTAGATATTATGAATATAAAGCTGAAATTAATTCTGTTGTAAATATGCTGAAAGAAAAAGTTTGCTTGAATATATGTATAGAGTTTACAATGTGCATTCATACTATATGTATAACAGACAGGCTTCTCTTCACAGCATCAGAAAATGCCTAAGAAAGCAATACTGGAAAACAAGCATTACATGATTTTCTCATGTTTGTAGAACAAATATCAATTAACAGATATTCTTTTTTATAAATTCAGCAATACGTGATGTTTTTCCAGTAGGAACAGCTTATACAGATGTTTCCTTTCAGAATGGCATCCTCACATCAGCAAAAGTGCTTAAATCACAAAAGGACAATAGAAAAGTCTAAAAACAGACATTATGTGACTTCCCACATAAGGCCAGAAAAACATACCAAGAGGAAATGTGTGCATGACTAGCTCTGTATATAGCTATTGTAGTAATTCAGTTATGTGAGAGAAGGACAGAGAGAGGTATTTTTTAGAAGTCATCATTCATATCTGTAATGAAGGAAAACTTTGTAAATATATGCTACAAATCTGACAGACTATGTGTGGTTTGTTATAAAATAAGTTATCTGTAACTGTGATATAGCTGCAAAATATATTTCTTTATCAGTGTGCAATTTGAAAGGCTTGGTGCTTTAAACAGACTACAGATGGAGTCATGCAGAGCTATGTGTCTCTAATTCAGCAGTAAACAGCACAGCCAGACTGTGTGTCTTAAGAAGACTTCAAATCCCACAGTAAGCAAGCAGTAAGCAGAGCAGCTCAATATAATTTTTCAACCATATTTCTATGTAGGATGGGGGGGCACACCTGACTATTTCTACACAAGATTGGGTGGGCACACCTGACTGTTACTACATTTCTACGTAGGATGGGGGGCACACTTGATTATTTCTACGTTTCTACACAGGATTGGGGGTACACCTCACTGTGACTACAGATTTACGTAGGATGGAGGGACACATCTGACACTTGTACACATTTGCTAGGAGTGTACTGGTATGGCAGGTACTCCATTTCAGCCTGTAGTCTTACCTATCGTGCTGACTAGAGGCATACCAGTGTACTACAGATCTTGGCTTTTAATTACCTACATATTAGTTTCTTACTTCCTACACTTCAGAACTGACATCCCACTGCCTGACCTGCTGTCGTATGTGTAGACTTGGGGGGGAGGTTACCCATAGGCCTCATTCAGAGGCCATAGCACAGCCTTTGTTTGTGTTGGTCTACACCTGTCCTGCTGGCTGTGACTGTTGTTGGGTATGTGAACCCCTCTGACTGGCATGTGTGAGCCACTTATCTTGTGGGTGTCCCAGTATTGAGGGTGGCTCTGCAGGGCTGCCTATGTCGGATGCACATGGTACACTCCCTATACATGGTTAAGCACAGGTAGTGTAATGTTTGGCATCCCTTTTACTGTATGTGAGAGTCAGAGAGAGGTGTTATTCCCTGGGTCCCTCCTGTGTTAGTGTATGTGCTATGCATTGCCTCTTTGTCAAGACCAGGGCATACTGGGCATGCCTCCTTCTGCCTACTGGGGCAGGCTCAGGTTGTTCCTCCTCCGAGTTACTCTGTGCCTGTGCGAGCCTTGGCAATGGTGGGGGGCTGTGTGGCCCTGCCCCGAGCTGTTCCTGCTGCAGCTGTTTCCACAGGATCATATTGTGCAGCATGGCACATACAAGGACAATTTGGGTACATGTAGCTGGTGAGTACTGCAAGGCTCCACTGGATGTGTCCAGGCACCAGAAATATGACTTGAGCATCCCAAACACATGCTGTACTATAATTCTGGTCTGTGCATGTGCCTCATTATAGAGTTCTCTGTTCAGGTGTGTGTGCATTTCTGATGGGTGTCATCAGCCATGGCTCCAGCGCATATCCAGCATCCCCCACTAGGTGACCATCAGGGATGTCCCCATTGGCAAATCTCTGGTACAGCTGCGTCAGATGCCAGATGTGGGAATCATGATAGCTTCCAGGGCAGCCAGCACACACATTTAGTATTATGCTCTGGGCATCGCACAAAACTTGGCAGTTGATGGAGGGGAAGCTCTTGCAGTTGATGTAGACCCTACCCCACTCACCAGGTGGTGCTTTGATGCATATGTGCATGCAGTCTATACCACCCACTACCTCAGGGTATTCTGCTATTTGGTGGAACAGTTGCATATTGCTGGCCAACACCTCATGGGTGTTGGGAAATAAACATGCTCACTGACATGTGCTGACATGGCATCCAGGAACTGGCAGAATATCCTGGATGCTGATGACTGTGAAATCCCCATTATATCCCCAGTTGGACTTTGGAAGGTACCTGTAGCTAGTATTCATAGGCCTACATATACCTTGGTATCCACTGGGATGGGTTCCCCTCTGTTAATTCTGTGTGTCATGTGTGACCAGCACAGTTCAACAATTTGCTCTAGGAGGTCCCTCTCCAGCTTATAATACTCCACTAGCTCCAGCTCATGTAGCCCCTGGTAGGTTACCATGGGTCTGTACACTTTTCAACGTCTCCTCACTGTGGGTTGGTCGACAGCATTCACATCCTCACCACCCTCAGCCTCTTCCACAAGTTGTTGTATGATAGCTATTGCAGCCTCTATCATTTTGCTGTTGTGAGTGTTAAAAGTTCTCCACTTGTTTACACCAGTGATGTAGAGTGTGGGAAAAACAAGAGGGGAGGGTGTTTGCATAGTTTATAGTAGTATTCTGGGTTGGGCTGGTCTGCTGCCTGTGTAATTGTCTGATTCTGATACATTTCACCTGCCAGCTAGTTTGCCTTGATTAACTTCCTACTGCTGTTTTCCCTTCCCATTGCCTTCCTGTTTAAGCCTGGGTGCATGCCGTGCAGAGTGCCCAAATGTGCACACTGCTGCTATTTCCTGGTTTAACTTCTGTTTTCTTCCTGTAAAACCTGGTGCGTGGCACTCACACCCGCTTAGGCTTTGTAAAGAGTGTTAGGCAGGTTTGGGTACACCTCCTAGCTTAGCTGTGCTAAGCTAGGAGCAAACTTGAGCCATAGGGCTCCAATCTGCTTACAGTATGCCTGACACACACACCCATGATGTCACCTAACTCCTAGGCTTGCACCAAGCTACTCTTACTCTTACACTGTTGGGACCTAACTCACATGCTGGAGAAAACTGGGATTCACTATCCTTCCCCTCATTTGCATAGGATTGCCTGCTGATGCATAGTTACATGTCTCACACACTAAGCCTCCCCCCTTAGAAACCACTACTTACTGGCCATGTTGTCTTCTGATTGCCATTGACTTGCATGGCAAAATACTGATTTTAGTTAGATTGCTTAATTTAAGTTCATTTTGTTATTTTCCCCCCAATCCCGTTTGCTCACCGCTGCCCTATGCTTAAACAGCCGAGATCGGAAAAGAAAATAAAAGTTGATTTTTGTGTTTGTTTTACTGTTTGCATTGCCAATGGCATTATACTTGGCCATTGGCATGCTTACTACATGATATGCAGCCTTTATTTGGAGCTGTCACAGCTCCGTTTTGGATTTTGCAGAAATGTACTCTGTTACTAATCAAGTACATTTCTGCAGATAGCATTAGTCCTGCACGGACAGTTGCAATCTTCCTGGATTGCAAAATCACCTTATTTGCATATATTTCTCCTGCAAATGAGGTGATTTGCATACAAGGGCTTAGTCCATGCAGGATTAATGCAGGAGCACTCATACACACCCCTGCAGGCTGTTCCTGGATCACATGGCAGACATATTGCTTGCTTGAGCTCCTTCACCAATCTTTCATGCCGTGCAAGCTATAGAGAATCCGGGGGTATGTGTTGCCAAAGAGAAAAGTGGAGGTTCAGACTTTTCTGAAAGGGTAAAAAGGGCTGCCAGTGTGTGTGTGGGGGGGGCATACAAGGGCTCTTAAACAGTCATTCTGACTTGTTGGACTGTCCTTGGTTTTGGGAGGTTCCTGAATTCTTTTTGGAGCTCCCAGCCAATTCTTCTTAAAATCTCTTTACCAAAATTTTGATGTGACTGTTTATTTTATTTTATTTATTTTTTTTGCTGAAACTAGATGAAGGGTAAGAGAATCCCTTAGAAAATTTGGAAAAATCTTTGTGATCCCCTGTATCAACTTACCCTTTCATTACACTTTTTGATAATCTCTACAGCAAAGGAATCAAAAACTAAATTTCTATGTAAAGGAGAATTTAAAATTTAATTTTTACACCGTTTAGTAGGTTCTGAGAACAGAGCTAGACAAACCTCCTCAAAACAATACCAGGGGCCATAGCCCTGTAAGAAGTATCAACTGAGTCATACATACACTGTAAAGAATGAGTTATGACCTGTGAAAATGGAAAAAAAACTAAATTATTTACAGCATGGTTTTCCTCACAAGAAGACACTGTTGGCAAAACATTTCTCATACTTTGTTAGTCATAATAAACTTTAACATATGAGTCTGACAATTCAAAATTCTAAAAATCAAAATTGCAGAAGCATACAGTTTTTCCCATACTTACCAATAATCTTCATGCCCTTGTCAGAAACAGTAGGATTTGAATTAACCAAATGTTTAGCAACACTAGGATTGATTAAAAGTTATATACTCACCACAACTAGGCATCTGTGTTGTCCATTTTCATTCTTCTTCAACACATGGCTTCAGATCCAATCCTCAGATCCGACTCAGCCACATACTATAGGCTTTGGATCCAACTCGTGAGCTCCTCCCACTACCATAATGCCTTGGTCCATCCCCAATGCCTCAGATTGACTTTGTTACCATAAATACCCTATAGCTAGTCAGAAACAGGGATAGCTGAAAGAAAAGAAAGGCTCAGACCTAGAACTATAAGTTCCAATTACTGTCGAACAGGTTTCTCCAGAAGATTTAAGGATGGGGGGATGGATGGGAGGGAAGTTGAGGAACAATGAAAATAGACAACAAAGATAACTAGTTATGGTGAGTGTATAACTTTTAAATCTAATGCTGTCCTTTTCATAGGTTCATAGGTTCATAGGTTGATACTAGGCTATCTGCCCTAGGGCATTTATAAGCCTAGCCAGAGTGCGTTTGGCTTTCGCCACCCTTTTAGATTAGTTGACTGTGCTCTGTAATGTAGGCCCCAGAAGGTAGCCCTTTTAAGGTTAGTTTACTGTACCTCTGTCAAGCAGGGACACAGAAGAGATCCCAGGGGTAATCTTACGATCTCCCATCCACTCGTCAAGATTTCTCTTGAAGAGGGTCAGTGAGGGGCTTTGCCTAACATGGATTGGGATTTTTCTCCAGAGTGAGGGGAGCCTCTGGGATATGAATCTGTCCCTCCGGCATGTCCTATTTATTTCTGTGCTGAGGTTCAAGTCCCTGGAGCGTGTAGCTCTAAGGGATTTGGATTTCCTGAGGTGAAGCATGTCCATTAATTCTGGGTTGGACATGGCTTTATACGTCAGACACAGATCGCCTCTGAGTAGGCGGTACGCAACTGAGTAGAGCTGGAGTTTATTTAGCCAAACTGCATAGGGCATCTGTTTGAGCCCCTTGATCCTCTTGGTGAGATACTTTTGGGGTCTTTCCAGTTGCTGAAGGTGTCGGGTAAGGTACATCCCAAACGGGGCATTGTACTCAATTATGGGCCTGATAAGTGATGAATAGAGGGGCACAATGACCTCTCTTGATCTAGATGTGAACCCTTTCATGATAAGGTGGGCTATATAGAAGGTCTTTCTAACCACTTTGGCAACGTGATTGTCAAAGGAGAGATTGCTATCTACTTGGGTCCCCAAGTCCCTAATTACTTCTTCTGTACTTAATGGATTACCATCTATGTGGTAATTTGTGGGCACTTTGTTTTTCCCAAAGGGAAAAACATTTTTCCACAACACATGGGACAGAGTCCCCAGCTACATTGATCTTGGGTGGCCCTCATGGAATGATATTCCGGACTACCGCCAAGCCAAAGGTGGCCCTACTTCTGGATATAAGGTCCAATTTGTAATAAGTAACAAAGGTATGAGCATTGGACCATGTGGCAGCTGCACAAACATCATCAATAGATCTTCTTGACCAAAAGGCATTTGAAGTAGCCATGGATCTAATTGAGTAAGCTTTGGGTGGTTTAGGTAAGGAAATGCATTGTTGAGAATAGATCCAAGAGATACAATTAGTGATTCATTTAGCTAAAGTAACTTTAGAAACTGCACAGCCTAGTCTGTTTCGTGAAAAGGAAACAATAACTGATCTTACTTTCTTATTTGCTTTCTCCTGTGTAAATAAAAATACAATTGTCTGTACACATCAAAGAGATGTAGTATATATTCTCCTTTGTTTGAAAAATTTGGAAAGAAGACTGGGAAATGAATGAATTGTTTAATGTTGATTCAGAAGCTACTTTAGGTAAAAAGAAGGGTTTGTTCATAAACTAACCCTATCCTTATGGAAGATAATGTAAGGGAGTTTTGAAGAAAGAGCCTGGAGTTCAGAAATTCACTTTCCAAAAATAATAACTACTAAGAAAACTGTTTTCCATGAAATAAATTGTATGTCATTTTTTGCTGAAGATTCAAAAGGTTTCTGAGTTAGACCTTGTAGCACAACAGTCAAATCCCTGGGAAGTGAAGGATACTTTACTGGTGGTCTAAGGAGGTAAATGCCTTTTAGAAATGCCTTGCATAACTTGGAGGGAACCAAGAAATAATTTTTATCTCTTGTATGAAAACTGAAAATGGCTGCTAATTGTAGCTTAAGCATAGAAAAGCTAGCTCTTTCTTTAAAGAGAGCAGCCAAACATTTGAGTACAGCAGAAACTAGGGCAGAAAAAGGGTCAACATCATTTTTCAGTGCCCAAAGTGAGAATCTTTTCCACTTGCTCTTGTAAACAATCTTGGTAGCATGTTTTTTGCAAGGACAAAATTATGGAACATAATAGGGAAGAAAGCTTGAGCTGTCTGTCCATTACTGGAAGTTAAGAAACTATGGGGTTAGTTTAAGGACCTGAGTATTGGGAAGGCTGATTCCTGAGGAGTGTGAAAGGAGATCTGGAAATGGTTCCAGTATCCATGCAGGATAATGAAGGTGAGACCACAGAAAGATGAAACATAATTGTCAAGGCCAGAAGGGGGCAATTAGGATGACTGAGCTCTTCAGCCTGTTTGCATTCTGTAGAAATTTGTGAATCAAGGGAAGTGGGGGATAAGCGTAAAGAAAACTGGCGGAAAAAACATGAAATAGAGCATCTCTTGGTGACCCCCCCTGAGTGGGGATAAGGGCAAAATACCTGCTACATTTATTGCTGAGGAATGAAGCAAAGAAGTCGCAGCAAGTTTGGCCCCAATGATGAAAAATTTCTTGTCAAAGACTGTTTAAGAGACCACTCATGTGGCATCTAAATAGATCTGCTTATTTTTTCTCTAACATGTTGGTTTTCTCTGGTATGTGCATTGCAACTAAAAGGTGGTTTGAAGACATTGCCAATTCCCACACACTCATTCCCTCTCTGCAGAGGGGCTAAGACTGAGTTCCTCCTTGTTTGTTGGTGTACCAGACAGCAAACATGTTGTCCATCTGAATCGCAATAGTCCCTAGAGGAAAAGCATGTTGAAATGCTTGCAGCTATAAAAGGACTGCTCTCATCTCTAGTATATTGATATACAGATTGTTCTCTTCATGGGGCCACATATTTGGACTGTCTTCCCAGGAAATGCTCCCCCACCCCAGTTGGGAGGTGTCCATATTTACTGTGGCCATTGGAGGTTGTAAAACAAAAGGCCAGCCTAGACAAATGTCTTCTGACTAGATCCACCATTGGACGTCACTTGCAAATTGGAGTAAGTTTGATTTGAAAGGATAGGGGTTGTTGAAGAATGGACCACTGAACAGCTAGTGTCTATTGAAGAACACACATATAGTATCATGCCAAAGGAAACAATACAATGGCTTCTGCCTTGGATTATACTGCTTGAAGAACTAACCTGGCTGAAGGAGATGGATGGGGATATAATCTGAAGGACTTGGGACCTGAATGTGGATATAGCATGAAATGGTGTGATGCCATTCGTGTTGTGTCTAGATGTGCACCTCTGAACTCCAGGCTATGAACTGATATTGAGTTTGATTTATCATAATTTGTTATCCCCAGTGACTGGCAAATCTGGAGCAAACAGTCCCTGGACTGTAAGAGTAGATGCTTGGAGGGGGCAGTGAGGATCCAGTCATCCAAATATGTAAACACTCAGAATCCAAGTCTCAGGTGAGTAGCCACCACTATCATGCATTTGGTAAACACCCTTGGGGGCTGTGGTGAGTCCAAAGAGCAGGGCTCTGAATTGGTAATGATTATCTTCCAGTCAAAAGTATAAATGTCTTCTGGATCATCTGTCTGTTTTGATGTGATAGTATGCATATTGAAGATCTATGGAACACATCCAATCATCTTTGTAAACAAATGGCAGTATGGACTGAACATTGACCATTTGGAAATTTGACTTTTTATGCATTGATTAAATTTGCTCAGATCCAGAACTGGTCTTAGGTAGTCTGCCTTTTTGAGCACTAAAAAGAAATGTAAGTTCTGAATCCTATTTGGTCTGGTGAGACCTTTCTGATGACTCTTTTGTCTAGAAGCTTTTGAATTTCTAGTGCTGATGGTTTCCTCTGACTGGGTGGAATGTCAGGAAACTTTTTCTTTTTGCAAACAGGAAGTTGGAAATATGGAATGGAATAGCCTCTGGATATACAAAGGAATCTTCTATTTTGTAGGCCTTCTCTGCCTCTAGAGAGATGTCTACAACTGGAACCTCTTCCTCTGCCTCTGGAGAAGTTGTCCTAATGCAAACCTTGGAAAGGTCTCTGAGATTTCCAGAACCACATCTTCTTACCACCTGTTTGATTCCTGGAGAAGGTTCATTGAGGGGTAGAAAACTTGATTCCAACAGCAGACAGAGTCTTTCCTTCCTGTTCACTGTGGGTAAACATTTCTTTTACCAATGGGCCAAATAGTGATGTGCTATCGAAGGGGGCGTTAATGAAGGATATCATAAAAGGCTCCACAAAGTCACATAGTCACATTCAGGCATGTCTCCTTATGGAAATGCCTGAACCGGCACCTCATGAGGTGCCTTCAGCTGTGTGTGAGATCAACCTCATGGAAGCATTGGAAATTGACAATAGAGTGGCCAACTGAGAGGATGTTCTTTTGAAATCATTTGCAGACATGGACTCTGAGAGAGAATTTGATAGCTCCTTAGTCAGATCTTTCTGTAGCCTCATGAAATGTGACAGATAATTAAGAGATCTCAAGGTGAAGGTTACTGAGGCAAAGACTTGCTTTCCAAATCTGTCCAGTGCCCTAGACTCCCTGTTTTGCAGTTTCTTAGTGGCAGATGACATTACCATAGCATCTAATGGGACTCCTTTGCTCAAGTGGAATCTTTTCTTGTGGAGAGCTAAACACTTATCTGGTCTCTTTGGGGTGAGCTTGACAGGATCTGGATACTTCCATGCCTGGTGGGAAACTAGATCAATGCACTCTTCCACATGGGGGGGTAACCCAAAATGTTGATGGGCCAAAACCAAAACCTTCCAAAAATACTGATTCCTCTGGAGAGGGATTTTCAGAAGACCAACCAGTCTTTTGTCTGTGAATGTCTAATATCTATCCAAAGAAGATATTATCCAGTGGTGATCTAGGGGACCTGTCTCTTTCATTGAAATCAGTGTCTTCCATGAGAGACTCCAAAGGGGAATCTATGTGCCTCCTCTTACACATTCTCTTTTAATGGATCTCCTCTGGGAATGTTCAGGGGAGTTAACTGAAAAGAGGGGAAATTCCTCTACAGGAACTGCTTGGAAACTAGTTGGAGCTGGCTGTCCCTGGTGGGTAAGCCTGATTTACTCAAAGCTCAGAACTGATAATGGATGGGAACTGGATCCAAAGAATGAGAAGGTAGTTCTCTTGAGAGAGAGAAAGCCCTTTCCAAGATCTCGAAAGCAAATGGACTCAGAGAAGCTGTGACCAACTGCACCAGAACAGAAGCCTCCAGTACAGGCAGATTATCACTCCTCTCAGATCCATCCTTGAGGATGGTACTGGACATGAACTGTCCAGGGTTGAGACTCCAAGGGGCAGGGATGAATCCAATAACATTGGCATCAATCCTGGCCCCATGGACCCGATGCTTACACTTCAGCTCCAGGGCCCATTCTGATCCAAAGGAATAGGAGTGGAACTAGTCAGGGATGCCATCAGCGTCAAAGAAGATATCTTCTTTGGATCTGATTCCGGATGTCTTAGGGTTTTCAGATCCTGGGGCTAAGAAACAGTGGGATGGATTGGAGAAGAAGAGAGAATAGTATGAGATGTAGCTGGAAGGCTCACAGATGCAATAGGGATCAAGACAGTATGATTCCCCATCTGGATCTCAGTTCAAAGAGATTTTCACATCATCCTGTCCACATCCGCTTCTAATAAACTTCTGGAAGATATGGAGGTGTAGTGGATTGTGGCCTTGAATGTTTCTTTGGAGTTTGTAAAAATAGAGAATGCAGAGTAGGAGAAATTAGCTTTAGCAAATACTCGGCATGTGAACTCTATAACAGGTGCCAGGCTTTGGATCCAATGGTTGGGGATCTAAGGTAGGTTATGTAGGGCTAGCTGATATCATTATCAGATATGAAGGTTTTGGATCTGATGATTTCAGATCCAAAGATCATATCTTTGGATCCATCAGTGTCGAATCCAAGGTTTTTTGGGTCTTAGTTGGTGGCTTCAATGAAGTCCTAGGGGACTTCGGCAGGGAGTGTTTTCTGTGCTCTGATGGAGCAGACTTAGAAGATTTGCCAGGGGCTTGAGTCCCAAAAGATGAAGTTGTAGCAGCAGTAAGTAGGCCTTTCAAGATCAATTTGTTGTGTCAGTCATCCAGAACCCTTGGATTAAAGGTGGAACAGATAATGCAGTTTGTGTCCAAGTGGACATCTCTTGACAATAAACGCACTTCTTGTGAGCATCCAAGTTTGGAATTTTGTGCCCACAAGAAGTGCATTTCTTGAACCCTGTCAGTTTTCAGATGACAGAAAGGTAGGCAGAGTAATAACCGCTAAAGCAGTGATAATTTAGAAACAATACCCTGTATAAAGGGTAATGGGGAAAAGCAATACCAACTGTGGTATGAAAAAAACTATAAAAATAGTGTAAAGCCTAACACTGTGTTGAAAACTAAGAGGGAGGATAGGAAAGTCAAATAAGAATAACTTATAAGAAACTTTTAAAAAACTATGCAAATAATTCACAAGAATTCACTAATTTCCTCACTCAAGAGAGGAACCCGTGTCTGAGCACAATGGTGACAAATGAGATCTTGGATATTGGGGATGGACTGAGTTATTATGGGTAGAGGAAGAAGCATGAGAGTTGGATCCAAAGTCTAGAGTATGCTGCTGAGTTGGATCCAAGGATTGGATATGAACCCATGTGTTGGGGAAGAATGAAAAGGACAACATCAGAACTAAAGTTATAGCTGTTGGGGCAGGTTTGGGATGTGTATAAAAACTTAAAGAAACTGAGGAGCTTTATACATTCTATCTGCCTTTTTAGGGGGCAGCAGGATTACTCTCAGGACAACTGTAGTCAGCGATATACACCCCCTGAGCTGACAGAAATGGAGGAATAGGTGCACTTTCTGGAAATTCCTTCAGTAACAGCTCACAGTATTTTCTGAGAGACTGAGAAACCTCAGTGTTCTCCCACTGAAGACACTGGCACAGTCCTGAAATATTTTTAAAGAAAGACAAACATCCACAGGGGAGAATCAGAAATGGAACTCTCCTATGAGTCTGAAAGCTAAGGAGAAAATCCTGTAGGTGTCTCTTCACCTTCCTGTCCAGATTCAGAATCTTAAATCTCTTCAGGAAAAGAAGTATCTCTATTTCTTTTACCAGAAAGTACCTTAAATAAGGATCAGTAACCTGAATCAAACACTGAGCCAGACCCAGTAAACTGCTTCCATCTAAGGAAATCTGAAGAGGAGTAGATACATATTTAGTTTTCTTTTTCTTTTTGACAGGAAAAATGGAGCCAACCCTATTATTAATGGCAACAGCAGCTTCCTCAATAATGTGCACAACTTTCTGACAAGAATGTCTTATCTGTTATCTCTCCCAGGACAAACGAGAGTGTCTCTCCCTTAACCATTGAGGAGACCCCAAACAGCTGCAGAGGATGTGGCTAACACTCAGTCCACAGTGGTTGCAGGTGCTACATCAGAGGGATCTTAGGTAAATGTTGAGTGGTTTGAGGAACAAGCTATGGCCATAGCAGAACCAGTCACCTGCTACTGAAGTAAATTGCTAGCCTGCTATCGTGGCTAAGGGTGTTTGCTTACCTTTTTCTTTTTGTGGCTGGAAGAAGGACTGACTGTGGGACTGGTAGGTTATTCCATGCTAAAGCCGAAAATAGTACTTCTTTCTCTAGGGAAAACAATCAACAAGAGCCAGTAAAAATGTAAATTCTTTAAAATCACTTTTTTTCACATAGAAACATGGAGAAAAACCCCAAAAGTGAAACAAACACAATTTCTCTACAGAAAATATGGTTCTCAACTTTAAACAACTTTTAAACTGGCAGGAAAAAAATGAGCACCCATTGAAAAGTACAGTTAGTCTCATTAAAGCCCAGTAAAACACAAACTCTTAGCTTAAAAATAACTCTCCTAAATTGGAAAGTTCATTAAAACATACAATTTGTTAATGTGGATGTTTTTTCTCCAAAGGGAACATATTTGCCCAGCAAAGGAAAAGCACAAGCTGACCTTTAAGCCTCAAAAGCTTGCAGAGGAGCACTCTCATCAGTGACAGGAAAGCTCTAAAGGGCTTGGTTTCCAAAAATTGTCTTTTTCATCAGCTCAGCTCAAGTTGGCTGACTGTTTGGGCATGTGTAAGATACCCTGAAGCTTTGGAAGCGGGTTGGCTGTTATATTCTTGGCAGGATATATTCCATATTGCTAAAGTTACTGTAACAGTGATCAATCTGATGAACATTTTGTGACTTCCACAATGGCTGCACACTGAGTAACAGCTTAATTCTGTCTCTCCCAAACTGAAAACTGAAACTTAGCAGAGAAAGCCAATGGACCTAGAGTTCTGGGTAAATTTCAGTAACTGACTAGAAAGTGCACTGCCTAGATGCCAGGAAAAATAAATATAAAGGACCTGGAGGAAAATCAGCTACAAAAGTTGAGGAAAACACACAGACTGAGAAAAATACTGCAGTTGTTCAGAAAAAAGCAGTGCAAGTTCCAGACATGACTTCCAGTAACCTAGAGGAAAGTATGAAGTAGCTGCACACAGACCTGATTAAAACAAACAAAACACTGATGGAGTATAGCAACACCAACAATAAAAAGCTGGAAAAATGGAATAAGATTTGAAAAGATAATCAGATAAGGTAACTGAACTGCAAAACTCAGAGTTTGAAGTGAAGAAAAGGCTGAATGAATATGAGACTGCACAAGAAGAGATGTTTCAAAAAATAATAGAATTAGAGGACAGAATAAGTAGGGAAAACCTGAGGTTTTCTGCTGTACCACAGAAGCTGAAAGGAACAGACTGTATTAATTTTATGAAAGTACAAATAAGCAACTGGACTGGTATTCCACAACAGGAATTGTTAATTGAAAAGGCACATTGTGTGTACACTCCAAACCTGTCTTTCAGAAAACAACCTAGACCTTTAGTAGTAAAAAAGCAATCTTACCAGCAGAAGGAGTTGATTCTGACAAAACTGTGGCAGAAGGACAAAGTACTAAAAGTGGGAGACAGCAGAGTGTTTGTGGAAAATAACTACTCAATGCACACCAGGCAGAAGAGGAATATATTTATTCCATTATATAGGGAATGCCAAGAAGCAGGCATGAGATTCAAACCCAGCAATCCTCAAAATATTTTCCCTGGAGGAACAAAAAGTACATGCTAAGGAAGAAATACAAAAGTTTGGCCAACAAAAAGTGAGCTGTGAAACAGAAGGAGATTCTGCTTCTTGTTCTTCTGCTAATAAAGACCCCAGAGAGACAGTGCCAGTGAAATGTTTTCCAGTGTTTCAATGGAAAATGATTAAGTGAGGGAAGAAAGCACAGAAGTTGACTAGAAAAATTGAGAGTGCACTAGGGATGAAGCAGAGACCGGGTTTAAGAGATGGAGATGAATAGGAATAGAACAAAAGAATCTGGAAACATTGGACTTTTGTGGACTTTGTTAAACTTGTAGGGACTCTAAAGCATATACCCTACATCATATCATTGATGTTTGGAGACTAAAATCAGTAACCTGGAAAACTGTGGGATTCCAAAGCAATAATTATATTTGTGAAACAGGACAGAACAAGAAAATCTGGAAATATTGGACTTGTTTGGACTTTGTTAAACTTGTAGGGGACTCTAAAGCATATGCCTTACTTCATTGCATTAATGTTCAGAAAAATACTCAGGAGAGGGAAAGAGGAGGGAAAGAATTAACTGTAAGTAAAACAACATTTTTTTTTCTGAACAGTATTATTTAAGTGGTGCATGATTTTCTCTGCATGTTATAAAGTTTTTTCAGTTATTTTTAAGTGCAATGGGGATACTAATGTAAATAGGTGCTTCTGTTTATTCTTTTTTGTTTCTTTCTCCCTTTTTCTCTCTTTCTCCTTGTTCAGTTTAAAGAAATGTAGGCACTGCAATGCAAAATGAAAAAAGGGGGGTCTGATTAAAAGGGCATGACAAAAGAAAAATTGGTGTGCTTTTTCTCATTCTTGCATGGGATAATGGCTGTGTTAAGGCCTTTAGCTTTATATAATGCCTAGTTTTAACAGAAAGCAAGTAAATGAAAAAGAATATTGAATATTATAAAGTCTTTTTTTTTCTAGTAAACAGTCCTGTATCTGATTCTTATGTCACTAGCAGACAATCTGATAAAGAGAAATGGCTTGGAGAAAATGTTTTCTGAAAGCAATCAAGTGTTTTCCCAGCTGGAAGAGCTATAAAGATAAGGCAAAATCATACATCACTTAAAAGAATCACAGGCTCTACCATGCATCTTAGCATAGATAACCTTTCTTTCTGTTTAGGTCGAGTCTGTGTGTGTGACTGTCATTTTGGAATTTATGTTCCTATTAAGGGGGTAAAACATCATTATTTAAAGATGTACATAGTTTTATGTGTTATTATTAAGTTAGTAGGTTTTAAGGGGATAGTGTACGTGTGTGTGTGTGTGTGTGTGTGTGTGTGTGTGTGTGTGTGTGTGTGTGTGTGTGTCTATGTGTGTGTGTGTGTGTGTGTGTCTATGTGTGTGTGTGTGTGTGTGTGTGTGTGTGTGTGTGTGTGTGTGTGTGTGTGTGTGTGTGTGTGTGTATATATATATATATATGTTTATTTTTATTTGAGGGTTTTTAGTAAAACAAAAAGTTCTGCAAGATGTAACATAAGCTTCAATGGGGATGACAAGAAGCAGTTGTGTAAAAGATGAATCTGCCAAACAGTGCATGCATGTAACACAAAAGTTGGAACTAGATATTTAACAAAAAAGATGTTATACATAAAAGGTGGGAATAATAATTCCTCAAGAATATGGTTCTTTCTACAATATCTTTAAATGTTAATGGTCTCACAGATAAATCCAAAAGAGAACGAGTAGTAAACTCTATTAAAAAATGTGAAGTTCTCTTAGAAAAATATGTATTAATGTGTGTATTAGCAATACGCTTAGTGCATTTAGTGCTTGAGAAAGGTTAACACATTTATTCTATTTCATACTGCATAAATCTGTACAAACTGCAGTTGCCTGCTGACCTTGTACTGTTAGCTAAAATCTTGCTTGTGCCTTGGAAATTTACTGAGAAGCAGCTGATTTCTGCTTGCGTTAGGAAAATAATGAATAGAACAATACTACTTGTATGAAAATACACAGCTGTAGAAGTTATAGATAATTAGTACAAAGCCTGCTTGAAAATATGAACTGCAATCAGCATTTGCTTGTATCTGAATTAGAAGAGTACCCTGAAATGTAACACTGTACAATAGACCCTTGTAAACGGATTAATAGTCACCAAGGCCAGGTTGTTTTTCTGAAAAGTTTCTCACAAATCTAGTCATGTCAGCAGAAAATCTGAAATAACATCTGCTGTAGAACAATGCTGAAAGCTTTGTTTGATTAAGTCAGCTTACAAGGCCATGTCTTGTAAAACAGTATAAGAATGAACATACTTCCTGTTAGTAGTTAGACAAATCCTTGTATTTGCATGTTTTTGTCTCTTTGCTGCAAGTAAATTAAAGTGCCTTAACTGAACCTTACGTGTATTGGTCTTTGAAGTTTTTTCCTTTGACAGATTGGTCCTTCAGACCGGAAACCTTCACTTCACCTCGGATCAGAAAGGCCAGGTGGCTTGAAACCGTATGGGGAAGAAACCACATCAGTTCTTCTTATTTGAAAAGTCCTCCGACTGAATTGTCGTACAAAAGAGGCCAGCCACTTTCTGATCTGCGACTGAAGGATGGGTTTACTCGAACCAGGTGATCAATCATGAGGGCTCTGGTAAGGTGAATCCACCTTCTTTTTTTCTGTTTTAGATCAGGGACTAGATTTGTATTTGTTCTGTTAGAGACTTTGTTATAAGTCAGGGTCAGAAAGATTACTGTCTTGTCATAGATCAGGGAAACAGAGCAGGTAGGCAGTCATTCTGAAGAGACTATAAAGACATCCATGGTACCACGTTAAAAATAAGGTGTTATGTAACAACTAAAAGGGTAGAATAAAATGGGTAATAATTGTACAAAAAGGTCCCAAAATCTGCCGTTAACCGAAGACACAAAATACATGCAGTCACAGCGTGCTGATAATATTAAATACTACTCAAAATGTGTTAATAAGTATGAATTTGATGGTAAATTAGAAAAATCCTCGCTTGTCAAACTTGTCAGACAGCTTAACACCGATTCTAAAGGTCAGGTAAAAAAGCAACGTCAATTAGGAATTCCTCAGGCACACAGGTGGATTGAGGAAGTAAGCCGAAGGGAAAAAAAGAATAATAATTCAAAAGCAATGTTTTTAGATAAAGAGGACAATAACTTAGTAATAGCATCAGCCCCACTGCCTCCCTTACCAGAATATGAGGCAAGTGAATAAGTTAGTCCACCCCTGCGATATCCTGCTGTCACTGTAAGTAGAGACACTACAAAAGCAACACCGTTTATTAGAGATCCCGTTGAGACCAGGTCTCGAACACGGGCAGGAAACTCAAAAGGAGACATTGAGTTATATCAAATGGGCAGAAAATTCACAATTTATGAGTGAAGAAGAAATATGCCCACTTATAGAAGTGCCTAATCCTCAGGCAGGGCAAGAAGGTCAGGACCCAACTATTCTAGTGTATAGACCTTGGACTCCAGAAGATATCCGGAAAGCCACTGAGGGAATTCCCCATCCAAAAGTTAATTTTAGAAAGTTCTTAGAAGATTTGCAAGGAATGAGGCTGAGTTATAATTTAAACGGAGAAGAGGTAGAAAAAGTAGTCAGACAAATTGTGGGACCAGATTGGCACATGATTAGTGGCGACTGGAATCCCCGTGATATTGCGCTCAGGCCCCTCCCACATAGCAGCACAGAGTTAGACAACAGAGTGAAAGGTCTTACAGACTGAATCTCTGAGAAATGGAAGCCTAGGGCAGACTGGACTTGCATTAATCAATGCATCCAACAGGAAGGTGAAGCTATTGACAAATATTATGCCAGACTATTAGAATGTTTTAATAACCATTGTGGAATGCAGGTTCCTGAAGATCAGACACATGATTCCCCATATAAGCAGCAGCTAAAGAATGCATTTTTGAAAGGCAGTATTGAACCTATAAGCAGCTTTATTACAAAACACATGGTAGATCATTGTACAAGCAGGTTACAGTCATTACTTGAATATGCTAGGCATGCCGAAAGGCATTTTAATAGCAAAAAGAAAAAGAAAGCCCAAGTATTTTCTGTAGAAGATGGAGCAGAAGTATATGTAGTACCATCCAGGAAAAAGGGCAAGAGAAATGTCCAGGGAAACAAACAATCTGATCAAAGATCAGAGGACTTTTAAGGGTGAAAGAAAAGGGGTGAATGTTTTAAATGTGGTAAGAAAGGACACTTGGCAAGGGATTGCAGGAAAAACAAGAAGGCAACCACGGAAGATAAGGAGGTTGAGGACTGACTATATGATAGTCAGGAATCACTAAAAGGGGATAGCAGAGAAAGGACAAATGAATATGTGATAGAGGGAGTAGAGAATGTGACAGAAGAAATAGAGGAAGTGCAAGAAGTCACGGATAGTGAAGAAAATGAAATATTAGATTTGGCTTTATTGAGCTTAGAGCTCTATTTAGCAGACACAAAACCAGAAGTTGCACTCCTGGTAGAAGGGAGGGAAGTCAGATTCTTGTGCGACTCAGGGGCATCACGGACCCTGATACATCCCTCCAAACTGCCAGGGAATTCAGAGTCACCTGATTACATATTAGTGAAAGCAGCTAATGGACAGCTGTATCGGGAGCCCCTCTCCCATAATATTGTGATAACTGATCCTGTTTCAGGATTGACCCAGAAAAGTAAAATTGTTGTTTCTGCAAAATGCCCAGTAAACCTCTTGGGCAGAGACCTTATGCAGCTATTTGGTGTAGCAGTAGTTCCGACTATGCAGGGTATGGAAGCACAGCGGCAAATTGATACCTTTGCAGTGCAATCAGAGGGTAAAACGTACTATTGGTACAGCCAGGACTTGGTTATGACTGGTCCAGGGGCAGTGACCGAAGAGTTGATGAACATAGCCGTCAGCAAGTTCCCCTCCCTTGACATTGATAAACAGTATTTGTTGCACTGTACTCTGTATTATTGTAATACACCAGGACCTGATAAGGAATATGAGCAAGAATTGTTTAGAAATCATGCAAACAGATTGATATTATGTAATCTGTACTGGGACACAGAAGGTAACAGTGTAGCCAGCTGTTCATTGCCCCAGGAGTTCTTTGCACTCTATAAATCTAATTGATTACCACATGTTAGCTTAACTAAGGACAAGAATGTAAAATGGGTAGAATTAGGAGAAAAAGTCACGAGATGGGAAAAACAGACAGAGTTAGAACTGTCAGAACAAGGAATACAAATGTAGAAGGTGAATTGGATAACTCAGACCTACCCAGGTGTACACTTGCAGTCTAGCGAGGACAGCTGATTAGCACTCCTATTGAAGGAGGAAGAGAATGCCTTACAGAATATACCAGAACATCTCTGGCCAACAGGAAAATCAGATGTAGGACTTATTCTTACAGCGGGACCAGTTACTATTATCCAAAGTGAGCATTTAGACCACAAAAGAGACAGTATCCCTTAAGAAAAGATGCAGAGGTAGGAATCAAACCTATTATAGCAGCTTTACTTAAGGAAGAGGTGCTGGTGGAATCTCCTGATTCACCATGTAACACACCCTTATTTCCTGTTAAGAAAGCAAATGGAGAATGGCGTATGGTCCAAGATTTACAAGCTGTAAATGATGCAGTAATACCAAGGGCACATACGGTGCCAGACCCACACACCCTGTTGAATGATTTAAAACCTCAACAGAAATATTTTTCTGTGGTAGATATCAGCAATGCGTTCTTTTCGATACCGATACACCCTGACAGTCAGCACTGGTTTGCATTCACATTTCAGGGGAAAAGGTATACATATACGTGACTACCACAGGGGTATTGTGAAAGTCCAACAATATTCTCACAAGAAATGGCAAGCAACTTAGTGGGGTTTACCCCACCAAGAGGTAGTCAGATTTTGCTTTATGTTGATGATATCCTGCTGGCGTCCCCCACCCAGCAAGATTGTAAAGTAGACACTATAGCGCTATTACAATTTTTAGCCACTGAAGGACATAAAGTAAACAAAAATAAACTGCAGCTTTGGAAAAATCAAGTTAGATACCTAGGATACGTAATATCCAAGGAAGGTAGGACATTAGATGAGGACAGAACAATAGCGATTTTGCAAGCACCAAAACCCACTACCAAGAAGGAAATGATGTCCTTCCTGGGTACGACTAATTTCTGTCGGAGTTGGATTCCAAACTATGCTTTGGTATCTGCACCATTGACTAACCTGATTTATAAAAAGCCTATGCAGCACAGGATTTGTTACAATGGATACCAGAAGCAGAATCTACTTTCTGCAAATTGAAACAGTTAATAGCATCCTCATTAGATTTGGGATTACCAAACTATCATAAACGTTTTTTCCAAACTGTAGATTGTAAGCAAGGTTATATGACATCAGTGTTAACACAGCAGCATGGGGACAAGCAATGCCCTATTGCTTATTATTCATCACAACTGGACCCAGTGGCACTGTCTTTACCTCACTGTGTACAAGCAGTAGTTGCAGCTGCAATGGCAGTACAGGCTTCGGCCTCAGTAGTGTTGTTCCACCCTCTCACATTGAGAGTGCCTCATGCAGATGCAATTATTTTACTGCAAGAGAAGGTAGCATATCTTTTCCCTGCTAGGCATCTTTCCTGCATGAATATACTGTTGAGCCAACCTCATATGACAATTGAACGATGTACGACTTTGAACCCTTCAACCTTGCTCCCAACCCCTGCAGATGGCACACCACACAGCTGCCTGCAGGTGATTGAGCAAAAGACACTGCCTAGAAAAGATCTTATGGATGTTCCCTTGGATGATGCCAAGGTGACATACTACGTGGACAGCTCGTGCAAAAGGGGTCCTGCAGGACAGAACCTAGTAGGATATGCAGTAGTTTCTGATACTGACATTATAGAAGTGAAATCTTTACCACATAATTTACTGCACAGGCAGCAGAATTGATTGCCTTGACACGAGCATGTACCTTAGCAAAGAGTAAATGCGTGAACATTTTTACTGACAGCCAGTATACTTTTTCTACTGTACATGTTTTTGCGCAACAGTGGAAAAATCGAGGAATGATAACATCTACTGGCAAACCAATCAATCATGCACAGTTTATTTTAGATCTTTTAGAATCTGTTCAGTTACCTCAGAAAGTAGCTCTTTGTAAATGCAGAGCTCATACCAAGCAACGGGATAGGATTTCAAAATGTAATGCGAGAGCTGATACAGCTGCAAAGCAGGCAGCTTCAGAAGTATTTCTTTTGAATGAGGAATTACAACCCTCTGAGATTTTAGACTTAGAAATGTTAAAGACAATGCAGACACTTACTACGCAAGCTGAAAAACAAAGATGGGTAAAACGAGGAGCAATTCTCGAAAAGGGGCTGTACATCTCTAAAGAAAGAAAACCGATATTGCCATCTAATTTGTTTAGATATGCAGCTTTGTTGAGCCATGGGCAGTGCCATGTCTCAACAGGGGGGAGGTACAGCTGGTGAAACAAGTGTTCACGACATATGGCTTCTTAAATTACTCTAAAAAATTCTGTTCGATGTGCCATGTTTGTAATAAACATCATGCACAAGGGGCGTTAAAGCCCAAGCAAGGGAGTTTCCCTACACCACCATATCCATTTCATACTATCTGTATGGATTTCATAGAGTTGAATAAATGTGAAAATAAGAAGTATTGTCTTGTCATTGTAGATATGTTTTCCAGATGGGTGGAAGTCTTTCCGACTAAAAATCCAGACGCTATGACAGTGGCCAAAGTTCTTGTTAAAGAAATCATCCCTAGATTTGGCATTCCGGAAAGGATCTACAGTGACAATGGCACGCACTTCGTAAATCAGACCATACAGCAGTTAAGTAAACATTTTTGCATTTCTCTAAAGAATCATTGTGCGTATCACCCTCAATCAGCAGGGCTAGTAGAGAGGCATAATGGGATTTTAAAGAGTAAGCTAAGAAAATTAGTAGCAGAAACGCAGAGAAACTAGGTGTACTGTCTGCCACTGGCACTGTTGAGCATGAGAACTGTTCCGAATGCAAAAGGATTGACTCCTTTTGAAAAGCTCTTTGGAAGGGCTTACTATATACCTCAGTGGAAATCTTTCATGCCCGCAGACCAGGAAGCTGACAGTACATTAGCAGAGTATATGCATAATTTGTTAAATTCTAAACATTTGTTGCAGTTAAATTCTGTTTCAGATAAAGAACTAACCAGACCGTCAGAAGTGGCAGTGCCCCCTGGAGTGTGGATCTGGCTGAAGGTAGTTAAGAGAAAAAACTGGGCATCTCCGAAGTGGGAAGGTCCATATCAAGTGTTTTTGTCAACACCCACTGCAGTCAAAATAGCGGAGCGTGCCTCCTGGATCCACTTGACACACTGTAACTTAGTTAAAAACTTTGAACTGGACAAAAATCTTGTTACATGCCAAGAACAAAAATGACAGAGTCCAGAAGAAACAGGAATGCAGAACAACCCTTTCCTCAGAAGTATTGCATAATCATCCTGTTAACTGCACTAATGACAATAATCTTTTTGTTGTGGCCTTTTCTTTTCCCAGCCACACAGACTGAACTGAATAAACGTGAAGCGTTACTCATAAACTGGCATCCAAATTTTAACACTTACCAGACAATTAAATATGTGTATGCTGAGACTTTCAATGTTTCAAATTGCTGGATTTGCACAGCTTTGCTGACAGCATACGGGGGGTTATTAATGACTACTGTCCCCCTAGGGGTCAATGAGACCTGGGAGAACTTGATTTATGATACCTCAACCATTACAGCACAAGATAAAATAGCATTGCACTTGTCTGTTTCACAAAAGGGAACTGTGTGTCTTTATAAAAATGATACTGTTCAAGTGGGTTGGAGCAATTGCAATGTAACTGTTCCTTATAGATGTTACACTAAGGGTAACAAAGTAGATCTTCATTGTAATACAAACTATGATTCATTTCTTGGATTGATGCACAAAACACTTGATGAAGTAAAACATAATTCTGTTCTTTATAAACAGCTGTCTACAATTGATAGAAAAATGTTTCATGCAGGGCGAGTATATATTCATAGCAAGGTTACTACTAAAGTAGAGGACTGTTATTTTGTGTGTGGTAGAAAGGCATACAAATGGTTACCTGAGAATTGGTCCGGCAGTTGTTTTTTGGGTTACCTGGTTCCGGCCATACGACACACTGCAGTTTTGCCTCATGGGAAAATTTGAAATGTCCGAGAAGTCATCAAGAAACCTGTAAATCCATTGGGACAAATCAATGCGCGTTGGAAAGACCATCACTCTCTAGGCAAAGGACTGACACACATGGACTTTAGTGATAGCATTATATTATGGGCAGGCATATTACCAGCATATGGAGCAGGGAAATCGATCTGGGAGCTGAGAAAACTGTCAAAACTTCTCAAAGTAATGAGCAACGCAACTTTTTCTGCTCTCGAATTGGTGACTGATGAACTGAATGCTATGAGAACTGTAGTGCTCCAAAACCGCATGACTCTCGATTTCACCCTAGTGGTGAGAGGTGGTACGTGCGCTTTAATCCAAGAAGAATGCTGTTCATATATTCCTGATCGTAAATACCAGATACACAATCATCTTGAGGTAATTCAGCAAGTGTCGGCCATGACCAAACCAGGCCCAAACCCACTGACGGGCTTTTTCCAGAAATGGTTTAGGGGGTGGGGTACCATCCTAATGAACATCCTGATTACCATTTGTGTAGGAATGATCCTACTGGGAGTATGTGTTTGTTGTGGTATCCCCTGCATGAATAAACTGGTTAAAGACCTAATAGACATTTCAGTTTCTGAAACCTTATATCAAAGTACTGAGTTTGAAGAACTGTTAAAAGACTAAAAATGCTTTCATAAGTTTAAACTGAATGACTCTCTTAACTGCAAATCCTGAGTGGAAGAGGTTAGGAGAAGAAAACAAACTGTTTATGCTTATTTTGAAAGTAGAATAAAAGTATTAATAGGGGGAAATGTTAGAAAAATATGTATTAATGTGTGTATTAGCAATATGCTTAGTGCAGTTAGTGCTTGAGAAGGGTTAACACATTTATTCTATTTCATACTGCATAAATCTGTACAAACTGCAGTTGCCTTCTGACCTTGTACTGTTAGCTATAATCTTGCTTGTGCCTTGGAAACTGCGTTAGGAAAATAATGAATAGAACAATACTACTTGTATGAAACTTAGACAAGAAGTTCCGCTGTGCCATGAGAAAATACACAGCTGTAGAAGTTATAGATAATTAGTACAAAGCCTGCTTGAAAATATGAACTGCAATCAGCATTTGCTTGTATCTGAATTAGAAGAGTACCTTGAAATGTAACACTGTGCAATAGACGCTTGTAAACGGATTAATAGTCACCAAGGTCAGGTTGTTTTACTGAAAAGTTTCGCACAAATCTAGTCATGTCAGCAGTAAATCTGAGGTAACATCTGCTGTAGAACAATGCTGAAAGTTGTGTTTGATTACGTCAGCTTAGAAGGCCATGTCCTGTAAAACAGTATAAGAATGAACATACTTCCTGTTAGAAGTTAGACAAATCCTTGTATTTGCATGTTTTTGTCTCCTTGCTGCAAGTAAATTAAAGTGCCTTAACTGAACTTTATGTGTATTGGTCTTTGAAGTTTTTTCCTTTGACAAGTTCAAATAGCTATGCTACAGGAGACACACTTGTAAAGAACCGAACACGTGAATTTGATAAAGAACAGTTTTCAGGATGGTTATTCAGTGGAATACCTGGGCAAAGGAAGAGAGGAGTATATAGGTTCACAGGTTCATAGATTGATACTAGGCTATCGGACCTAGGGCCTACACAAGCCTAGCCATAACAATTATCTGGCTATTTCTTCCCACAGTATTTACTTTCCTGGACCCCTGTCTAGCAGGGTGACTGACGTGATCCCCGTGGTGAATTTCCTATCTCCAATCCAACCGTCAAGGTTCCTTTTGAAGAGGTCCAAAGAGGCACTCTGCTTGACATGTATAGGCAGTCTATTCCAGAGTCTGGGGAGTCTTTGGGTCAGGAACCTATGCCTCAAGCATGTTTTGTTCATTGTGATGACAAGGTTTAGATCCCTGGAGCATGTGGCTCTGAGGGATTGGGATTTCTTTAAGTGTGGCATGTCCAACAGCTCTGGGTTTGGCATGGACTTGTATGTTAAGCAGAGATCACCTCTGAGTAGACTTTATGCAACATAATATAGCTGGAGTTTTTTTTAGATGGTCAGCATAGGCCATCTGCTTTAGGCCTGTGATTCTTTTAGTGAGGCATTTCGGTGGCTTTTCCAGTTGTTGCAGATGTCTTGAGAGGTACATACCAAACAGGGCATTGTATTTTATAATGGGTCTAATGAGGGATGAGTACAGTGGGACAATGACCTCTTTTTTTCTGGATGAAAAGCCCTTAAGGATGAAGTGTGCCACATAGAAGGATTTCCTCTCTGTTGTGGCGATGTGGTTATTGAAGGTGAGACCACTGTCCATCTGTGTCCCTAAGTCTCTTATCACACTTTCTGTGTTTAGCTGCAAGAAGAGCTGCAATAGTAATAGAAGAAGGGAAAAAAGACAACAATGGTAGATTTGTAGTACTAAGGGGCTATTGGCAAGGGAGAAGGATTACATTGGCATGTATTTATATTCCACGGAAAATTGCTATAATAGAGCTAAAAAAATTCTGGGAGAAATAATCAGCTTTCAGCAAGGAATATTACTTATAGGTGGGGACTGGAATTTGATTTGCAATAGTGAAGATGTGTCGGGTGGGCCCAGAAAGGAATATATAACAAAGGAGGGTGGATTTTTAAAGAATTTTATGAACATATTTGGCATGGAAGATGTGAATTCAGTACTAGGAATTCAGAGTAAATGTATATATTATTCCCCAAGATACAAAAACTGGGCTAGGCTGGACAGAATTTACATTCCACAGGACTATGTGCATTTAATGGAAGGTGTTGATACTCACCTAATAACTATTTCAGATCATGCACCAATAATAACTAAAATAAAAGCACAGGGCAATGAAATAAAAATGAGACACTGGTGCTTTCCCGCCTATCTGCTGAAAAGAGGGCGTTATTTAGAAATTGGTAGTGAAAATTATTCAGAAGCCATTGGAGAAGATAGAAAGTTCTTCTGAAAATATAGCTAGGAAGTGGGATAATAAAAAAAAGGGATATATGGTTAAGAAGTAAAAAGAATTATTTAAAGGGACTGACAAATGCTACAGAGTTGCAAAATAGGGGGAATCTCACAGAACAAGAAGAGGAGCAACTACAGAATGCTAAACAGAAAATAAGGGACTACCTTGATAATATGCATGAGTTTAAAAAGATTGCTGTTAAGCAACTGTTTTTTGATAATAGCTCTAGAGCACAAAAACTTTTAGCACAACTACCGCGGTGGTGGTGCTGCGGTAGTGTTGTCGCCTCACAGTAAGACGCTGTCCGGTTCAATTCTCAGCTAGAGTGTCTTCTGCATGGAGACATGCGTGAATGGATGTACCTTCATTTAAGGTTGTGCATCAGGGCTGGTAACTCGGCATGTAAAAATCAATTACCAATCATTAGCGGACCGGAGTTCCACTGCGGCGACCCCTAACCGGGAAAAGCCGATAGACACAACAACAACTCAGACAACAGAAAGTAGAAAGGGCTGTCACCAAGCTTAGGGAGTGTATTACAAGGAAGATAATTAGGGTCATGTAGAAGTGTAAGAAATATTTCAGAAATTCTATGAAAGTCTATATAAAGCAGAGAAATATGGAAATCAAGAAAAGCTGCAAATGGAAATGTTTATGGACCAATTAAATATGCCAAGACTAGAGGGAGAGGAGGCTCAATTACTTACAGTTAAGATAGGAGGAGATGAGATAAAAATGGTGATGTATAACCAATATACAGGAAAGTCCCCAGGATTAGATTGTATTCCTGTGGAAGTTTGGAAGCTAGGAGTGAAAAAAAATCTGATGAAGCTCTGGAAGGTTTTGTTTAACAGTATTTTAAGAGGAAGAGAAGTACCAACATCCTGGATGAAAGTGGTGGTAGCTGTAATACCTAAATAGGGTAAAGATTCATCAGATCCAACTTCATGCATGCCAATTTCAATACTAAAACATGTTTATAAAGTGCTATGATGTCTAAAAGAATGGCAAAAGTGATGCCAAAACTGACAGATATGGATCAACGTGGTTTTGGGGAGGGGAGGCAAACATTTGACAACATAAGCAGAACAGTGATAATTCAGTGGGAAGCAGAATGTAATGAAATACCACTGTTGCTGGTGGGTCTTGATGCAGAGAAAGCATTTGACAAAGTAAGCTGGGATTTTATGAGAAGAGCAATGGAAACATTTGCATTCCTTGATAAAATTATAAGGTTGATTAGGAAGATATATGAAGCATCGGAAGTGACAATTAAAGTGAGTTGGGTCCTCTCTGATAATGTCTGCTTGAACAGAAGAACCATGCAAGGGTTTCCTCTTTCCTCTTTGTTAACTGCATTATACTTAGAACCATTGGCAAAAAAATAAGGAACTCAGAAATCCAAGGATATAATTGATACGGTAATCAAGAAAATATGGCTCTATTTGCAGGTGACACTATTTTATACCTGACAAAACAAGAAAGGGACATTACAGTTCTGTAAAACATACTGAGACAGTTTCAAACCTTTTCAGGATACAAAATTAATGAAGCTAAACAAAAGCAATGGAGGTAAATTGCATATCCACATAAGAATTGGTTCAGCAATATCCATATTTATGGGGACAAGATAAATGAATTATTTAGGGGTATGTATTAAAATGATATTGGTGGGGCAGCTAAGGATATATGGGAAGAGACTAAAAAAGAAGTTATGTACTCACCATAACATTCCATGTGAGTTGTTCATCTCGCCTTCATTCTCACTGATGGGTTCGGAGCCAATATATTCCTCAGAACTGTGGAACCAAAAAAGGCCCTGTCCCTGGTGGCCCTATCTAATTTGTAATGAGTGATAAAGGTATGAGGTGTAGACCATATGGCTGCTGCACAAATGGAATCTATGGGTAGCTTGGCCAGAAAGGCTGAAGATGTGGAAACAGCCCTAGTAGAGTGGGCCTTTACTTTATGATTTAGTGGCATGTGCACAGAGCTATATGTAAAGGAAATGCAATCTGATAACCATTTTGACAACGTGGTTTTTATCACAGGAGTACCCTTTTTTGAATCTGAAAAGGAAACAAAGAGCTGTTCTGATTTTCTAATGTCGTTAGTCCTGTCTAAATATAATCGAAGTTGCCTATGAACGCCAAGTTTGTGCAGCATATGTTCCATCTTATTAGTATATTTTGCGAAAAAAACAGGTAATTCTATAGCCTGGTTGAGGTTTGTCTCTGAACAAACCTTAGGTAAAAATGATGGATTTGTCCTCAGCGATACTCTGTCATTGTGAAAAATAAAGTATGGGGGTTTAATGGACAATGCATGTAGTTCTGAAACCCTTCGAGCAGAAGTAATAGCTACTAGAAAAATGGAGTTCCATGATAACTATTTCAGGTTGCAAGATGAGGCTGGTTCAAAGATGATTCGAGAAAGAACAACATTTAGTTTCCATGGTGTAGCTGGGGATTTAATAGGTGGTCTCAAATGAATAGTACCTTTAAGAAAGGCTTTCAACAGTCTATGGAACATGATAGGAGCCCCTTGATCGCCAATATGAAAATTAGAAATTGCTGCCAATTGAACTCTAATGGTTGCTGCAGCTGCCCCTTCATTAAAAAGCTTGGTCAGAAACTCTAGAATGGAAGTAATTGAAGCCAAATATGGGTCAACATTGTTTTGGGATGCAATTATGGAAAATCTTCTGCATTTACTAAGGTATAACTTCCTGGTAGATGATTTATGAGAAGATGTTAGGATGTTCAGAGCTGCAGGTGAAAGATTCTGTAACCTGCCTATTCTTGGAATTGGAGCAGCCAAGCTGTCAATCTGAGGGTATGAAGTGCAGGATGAAGAGCCCCTGATGAATGAATCAAAAGATATGGAACTGGATCCAGGATCCAAGGTTCTTCCAGTAGATGACGCTGCAGGAAGGGGAACCAAATCTGACAAGGTCAATAAGGGGCTATTAGAATAATAGTCCTTCCCAAAGTCATGGCTTTCTGTAAAAATTTGGGTATCGGGGGAATGGGGAAAAAGCATAAAGGAGACCCGGGGGCCAATTGTGTATGAGCGCATCCCTTGGGGTATACCCTGGGTGAGGATTAGGGCAAAGTAGTTGCTGCATTTGGTGTTGGTGGGAGTTGCAAAGAAGTCACAGCAAGGCTGGCCCCATCTGTGGAATATCATTTCCACTACTTCTTCTTTCAGGGAACACTTGTGAGGCAATAAAATTGCTTTGCTCAATTTTTCTGCTATCACATTGGATCTCCCCAGGATATGTGTTGCTATCAGAAAGTGCTGGGTGGATGTTGCCCACTGCCATACTCTCAGGTCCTCTCAACACAGGGGTTAGGATCTGGTTCCTCCTTGTTTGTTTATGTACCAGACCACCGACATGTTGTCTGTCTGAATTGCAATAGTCCCTAGAGGAAGAAAGTGTTGAAAGGACTGCAACGCTAGACGTACCACTCTCATCTCTAGGACATTGATATGCAGATGAGCCTTGTGTTTCTCCCATGTGCCTTGGGCTGTCCTTCCCTGAAAATGCCCCCCACACACACCCTATCAGGGGGGCGTCCATGGTTACAGTGGCAATAGGAGTGGGTAGAAAAAAGGAGAGTCCTATTGTTACTTGAGGAGAAGTCAGCCACCATCGAAGATCCTTCTTGCATGCATTCATTATTATAATCGGGTGTGACATTGGAAGTTCTTGAAAGGACCATTGTGTGAACAGGAGTCACTGCAGTATATGCATATGCATTCGACCGAAAGGAATGGCAATGACTGCTGCCGCCATGGTCCCTAATATTTTGAGCACTATTGAAGTTGGGGCTTTTTCTTTTGAGATGAGGTTCAGGACTTGTTGTCGAAGGGCCCACACTCTTTCTGTGGAAAGCTTTATGGTCATAGAGATGGTGTTGAGATCTGCTCCTATAAAAACAATACATTTGGATGGTGATAAGGCAGATTTTTCTGAAATTATGGTAATGCCCAATTGACTGCAAAGATTTAAGGTTGTATCCCTTGCTTGTATGAGCCGATGCTCGGTGGTGGTGGTGAGGAGGCAGTCGTCTAGATATGGAAACACCTGGAATCCTAATCATCTCAGGTAAGCCATGACTACTGCCATGCATTTGGTGAACACTCTGGAGGGCTGTAGTGAGACCAAAGGCAAAGCTCGAAACTGATATTGACTGGATCCCAGCCGAAAGCGCAGATGATCCCTGGATGGTCTGGCCATTTTTATGTGGTAGTATGCATCCTGGAGATCTACTGAGTACATCCAATTGTGTCTCCCTAGAAAGGGAAGTATAGACTGCAGCATGACCATCCAAACTTTGTTTTTTGACAGATTTGTTCAATTTGCTGAGATCCAAAATGGGTCTCCAGTCCCCTGTTTTGTTTGGAACTGAAAAGAACCTTGAATAAGTTTCAGATCCTCTCTGGTCTGCTGGGACTTGTTGGATGACTCTTTTTTTCTAGCAACCTTGCAATTTCTATGGTTGCTTGTTCCCTGTGACCGGGTGGAACATCCAGGATTTTTCTCACAAGGGGTGGAGGGGTGGCAAAGGGAACTGAATATCCTCTGGATATGACGCTTTGTACCCAATGGTCTTTTGTTATTTTTAGCCAGGTGTCTGGATACAAAGATAAGCATCCCTTGATTGCCTCCAGAAGTGGACAGATGGGCCTCCTTTTAGGAGCGCTGATAGGGCTTTCCAAAGAACTGATCTCTGCCTCCCTGATTCTGTGGGCCCCCCTCTGCCGCAATGACAGCGTCTTCCATTATTACCCCCTCCTCTGCCTCTAGAGGGGGTTTCACCATGTGTGTCAAAGAAAGCTCCTTGGGATTTACGGAACTACATTTTCCCACTTTTTAGACTTTTAGGATTAAGGTCTGGTAGGTGTGGAAAAATGGACTCCTATAGCAGACAGAGTCTTTCCATCTTGCTCACATCTGGTAAGCGTTTCCTTCACTTTTGGTCCAAAGAGGGACGAACCATCAAAGGGAGTGTTAACAAAGGATGACTTATAGGGCTCCACAAAGGAACATAAATGCATCCAGGAATGTCTCCAAAGAGCAATTCCTGAACCCGCTGCTCTGCTTGTTCCATCAGCTGCATATGAAATCAGATGCATGGAAGAGTTTATAAGGGAATTTAGGGCAGCAAGCTGGGAGGTTACCTTATCTGAGACCCCCGCAGCTACTGCACCCTGAAGAGTATCTCCCAACTCCTTAAGGAGATCTCTGTGCAGTCTAGTAAAATGTGTAAGATAGTTAAGGTTTCAAAGAGCAAAGGTTGCTGAACTAAACATGTGCTTTCTGTATCTGTCCATGATCCTAGAATCCCTATTAGGAGGATGAACAGATGAAGAGGTCTCTGACAACTCCTTTTTGGTGGCTAGCACCACCACCATAGCATCAACAGGTACTCCTTTGGTAAGGCAGGTGTTGTCATGGGGTGACATTATGAATTTGTTAGGCCTCCAAGGGACCGGTTCCATGGCATCTGGGGACTCCCAAACCTTTTGAGAAACAAGATCTATCAGTTCATCAAAAGGTGGAGTCATCCAAGAGATGGAGGGCTGAGACCCAAAAGCCTTCAGGAGTACTGACTCATCATCAGTAGGCTTAATGGACTTCCAGCCACCCCTCTGTTTCAGAATTTCCAAGATATCACTGAAGGAGCTATCTTCAGAGGGGAACCATGGGGACCCTTCTGACTCATCTAAGTCAGTATCCAATGTGATGGATTCCTGTGGGGAGTCCAGATGCTTCCTCTTGCAAAGCCTCTTTCTGGGAACCTCCTCAGTAGGAGCTTCTGGGGAGGTCCCGGAAGAGGAAGGCTCACCCAGTGGGGTGACCTGAGGCTCTGGGTCTCTACGGTTTTGAGGGATCAGTGAAGCAGAGGCAGACACAGGCACTTTAGGAGAGGAGGTTGCTGGTACCGATGATGTGGATGCCAGAGGGGACAATGCTCTCCTCATGGCATCAAAGGCCTCCTGGCTCCGATCTGAAGAGACCACTGGATCCATGGAAACAGGTAGTCTCCATGGCACAGAAGCGGTGGACTCCAAGCCCGAAGTAGGTGCTGAACTCACCCAAGCCGAAGCCCCAAAGGGCAAAGTTGGAACCGAAAGATCGGTATGACTATCCTCTCCAGACCCAACTGGCGAGTGTCGGCTTCTAGACTCTAAGGTCAGCACCAAAGAAGTCAGAGTAGTCAGAACCGACAGGCCCAGGAGGGGTGTCAGCTCTGACGGTTCCACAATCATTATCTCAGAACACTCTGGCTCCAAAACTTCTGGTCAAATTGGAGGAGGAACAGTAGTCATGGGCTGGGTCCTAGTCAGTTCCGAAGCCTCAGGAGTTGACCCCGACAAATTTTTGCTAGTGCCAGTCTTGGCAGAAGCCTCTGCACCACTTGATCCACATCCATATCGGATAGTCTTGAGGACCAGAAAGAAGCCACTGATTGCAGTATTGGAGATTTTAAAGTAGGAGATACCAGCTCCAACCTCGGGGACTGGCTCCTACGAACAACAACAACCTCCGGTTCCAAAAGCAGTGGAGCTGAGGTGTCAGTCTGACTTGGTTTAGAGGTCGATGAACCCTTTTTCAGCTCCAACCAGAAGATGATTTGGAAGACAAAGTTTTAAGGATTTTAAGGGCTTGTTCGGTTTGTCCTTATCTAAAGATTCCTGGAAAGAGGACTTCAGTAATCCCCTAGCTATTAGTTTGCTCCTACGTTTGTGAAGAACATGAAAACTAAAGGAGTGACAGATGGCACAGTTCTCCTGTAGGTGGACGTCACCTAAACAATAAACACATTCTTTGTGACCATCTGTTATCGACATTTTTTGTCCACATATAGGACACTTTTTAAATCCAGACTTGGCTTTCTCTTGCTGAGACATGGCAGAAACTATCAAATTACTAACTGTAACTGGACCACAATGCAACTGTTAAACAAAGGCAAGAACACACTATATGCCTAACTATAAAGGTAATACACAGTGATATATATATATCTAAGATAGCCCTAATAAAAAACACAGGGCTGTAACTACTACAATATTATGACAACAACACACACAGTTTAAAAAAAAATTAACTACTGCCCTGAAAACCCGGGCTTAAGCTAAACACGCCCTAGGGTAGGGAGAATTCACTATTTAAACAACCCTCTAACTTAAACGAGTTGTAGAACTAAACATCCACTAACAACTAACAAAAAACACACACTAAGTTTTAAAGCTAAGTAAGTTATTGAAGGAAGAAAAACTATCTAACTACTAAGCTAAACTACTAGAAACTATCAATTTTTATCAAATATCAAACTTATACTGGCCAGAGCTGTCGAAGAACTCCCAATTTGTTGCAGCGGCAAATGAGATCTGGGGGAAGCACCAGTGCATCATGGGATAGGAAGTAGGCCATGAGCTGGTTGAAGACCTCGAGATTTTGCATTGGCCGAGTCAGAGCTGAGGATCAGCTATGAACCCATCAGTGAGAATGAAGGCGAGATAGAACAACTTCACATCAAAAGATAATACAAAAACTGAGAAAATAGATGTTCTGTTATATGGATATTGATAGTAAGATACAAGCAGTTAAAATGTTTTAGTCCCTTTAATCTTATACACCAGTCAGGCATATTTTTATCAACCAGAGGAGAAGTTGTAAATAGCTGAAGGATTTTATCTGGGAGGGGAAGACAGCAAGAGTCAAGTGGGATAAGCTTACTTTTCCAATAGAACAGGGCGGATTGGGATTACCCAAGTTGAAGTGGTATTTCAGTGCAACACAGTTAAGGGTCCTATACATAGCACAAGCAGAAAACTATAATTCAAAGTGGAAAGAGATTATGGTAAAAAAGGGGGGAAGCTCAAGTAACAGGGAGAGACTGGGATTTGAATGCAGTCCTTTTAAGGAGAACAACAATAATAATGCAGAGTAGTGCATTCATAAATTAGCAAACTTTATTCTAAGAACTAAGCTAAAACAGGAAAGAAGAAAGGAGATTCTGACAATAGAAATGACTGCAATTAGGGATACAGACAATAGGCAAGAGGGGGCTGGAATTTATTGGAGAAAACTGGCAAGGGAACCAAGGTATTGGGTGCAATTAACTAGAGAGGGAAAGGTAATAGAATGGGAAGATGCCAAGAATTATTTGGACTGCAGGCTGAAGATTACCTTCCATATCAAGGATTGATATCAGAATATAGGCAAAGAGAAAAAAATAGGGGGGTCCTAAATGAAAGACCAGCACTGGCAGAGTTTTTAGTAGAATCTAGAACAGAAGTTGCCATTAAGAAAGGAATAATAATTAGAGCATATAAAATATTGCATGATAACTATAAGAATCAATCAAAGGACTGGGAAGAGAGATTAGATAAGCAATTCACAAATAAACAATGGGGGGATATATGTATGTCTCCCAAATATGTAACAAAATCTGGAAGATTTCGGATCTTTGCCTGGAAGTGCTTACATAGGTATGTTTATACCCGAAGCAGACTTCAAAGAATTTTTCCTCAAGTAGGCATGGTGTGGAACAACTTGTTTAAATGTTAATGCTATCTTGTGTTTCTACATTAATGCTAGACTAACATGCAGAAATAAGTAATGCACAGTCTAACTATGCAGTTACATCTTGCAGTGTGCTTGATTTTATGTTTTTTCTTTGAAAACAGGTCTATATATGGTACTTGCAGTGTGCTTGATTTCTAAAATATGTTTGCATATGGTATTTATATGGTCGCTAACTGATTGCAAGGAAGTCAAACACTAATATATCCTTTTAGGTTCTGCCCCCAGTACCATCTCTGAAAGGCTGTCAATGCTAAAAGAACAACCACCCAGCCTGCAACTAAAGTGGATCACTACACCACCCTGTCCTAAGCCTTAAAGACTGCAAAAGGTTAACTTTCCTACTTTTCTTTTCTTTGAACTGTGTAACTAGTGTTACTGGGTCCTTGCACGGGCAAACAGCCCCTGAGCCCCCTTATAAGCTACAAAATCATCTTAAAACTGGGCCACTTACAGTTGCTAGTGTTTAATTGAATTTAGTGACAGCATACAATTCCTACCTCCTCTAAAACTGTAAATTTATACTGGCTTTTTACCCCTAAAGAAACTGAAATAAAATACATCTTTGCACTCAAGAATATACTTACCGTGCACGTTTTGAGCATGGGTGTCTTGTGATTTGGTTCAGGGCTTAACCACACCCTAGCCCTTCTAAACCAATCGGTAACAACTTGTTACTCAACAGCATCACCCTCAACCTAGTACTACTTGTCCTCTCTCCTTGTCAGGTTCAAGGTTCAAGAACAGAGGGTACAAGGTGGGGTATGTCATTCAGGCCAAGAACAAGGTGGACACCATTGACAGAGAAAGTCTTCTTCAATATAAAGATAAGGCAGTTGATGGACAATCTATTATACATTTTGTTACAACGTATGGCAGGAATACTGGAGCACTTATGAATAGTGTCCAGCGCCATTGGAACATCCTGTTGGCAGATAAACGCTCTGAATTCTTGGAAAACAGATGCCACTTCTCTTTCAGGAAGGGAAGAAATTTGGGTTCCTATTTTAATCATTATAAACATGGGTCCTATCATAAGAAGGAATATGTTCAAACTACACTGCAGTCATTGTACACATTGTTCTAGGGACATGAAGACTAAGTGCTTTAGCAGTAAAAATACCAGCCAGGTTTATAACATCTCCTTTTTTGCCAATTGCCGATTGGGTGATATATCTAGCCATGTGTAATTGTTCAGCTTTCTACATTGGTCAGACCTCACGACCAGTCAGATTCAGGATTTCTGAGCACCTTTGTGATATTAAACATCAAAAAATTGCTAATGTCCTATACAAACACACTATAGTACATAAAAATGCTGTTTTCAATTTTACTATTATTGATCGTATTTTGGGTATTAGATCTAACAAGACAGGTTGGTATCAAATGCAGAATAGGAAAGAGAAAAAATGGATTATTAAGTTGGAGGGTTTGTTTGCTCCTGGAATAAATGAGCACCTTTAATCAGTAACATGTTTATGTTGTTAGAGTATTGACTATATAAGGAGTTTGATGTATGCAAGATTTTTACACTGATGAAGACTATGTGATTTACCAAGCCGAAACCGGTCTGTTTTCCTATATTTCAATACATGCTTCTAAGCAACATATATTAAATATTGTTTGTTTGCCACAATCTGCTGGTTTCATCATTTGGTTTTTGGAATACATTTTCTTGAAACCTTGCAGTTGCCGTACTTGCAGAGATTGTGTTCTTACTGTATATTTTAATTTACTCATCCGTTTTCATGGCACTGATTTTAACCAAGATTCAGAAACAGACTGAACCATGAGCTCTAAAGCTGCTGCTAAAAGTGCCTTTTAGCATGAGCATGGAAACCAGTCATTCAAAGACTCATTAGTTGCAATGAGGAAAGACCTTATAATCAGCTGATCTGAATGTCTCTGAATCACTTGGTGATTACTCCAATTGTTAATAGGCTGTCTTCTGCTGCTCTTGCAGTAATCATCTCTAGCAGCCGATGCTTCATGCTAGCACAGACACCACCATCAGAGAATCCATCACACATACACACACCCAAAAACATACACACACTGACACACCATCATTCTGCTTATCTGTACCTCAGTCTACAGAATGTTCCTGATCTTGTCACTGTCCCTCATAAATCACAGTTACAGACAGACAATCATGACAGACATAAGACTTTCATTTTTCTTCTTAAGTTTCAGAAAATGCATCAGGATTCAAGACCTGTTGTGCTATTAATGGTTTTAGTGGATTAAAGTAAATTCAAGAAAGATTCCTTGGTATCATCTAGTGCCCCCAACTTTATTCAGAAGTCTTAACATGGACCTTGTACATCATGGGACAGTACAGTCAGTAAATAATGCCAGACATTAGAGTTTTCTACTGTATCATCTTCATGTGCAGCTTCTTGCTGCAGATTCAGTAGTTATATTAACTTTGTCAAAGATGAACAGTAATAGGACTTTCTGTAGTGTCTACTATTAATGTGTATGTGTGTTTGTGTGTGTGTGTGTGTGTGTGTGTGTGTGTGTGTGTGTGTGTGTGTGTGTGTGTGTGTGTGTGTGTGTGTGTGTGTGTGTGTGTCTCCCATATTACATCCACTGTTGTTAGTCTAGGGGGGTTTGAGAGGTTTGCACATCCCCACTCTCAATTAGGCATACAGATATTCAAATACATACACACAGACACATACACACACTCCATACATCACACCCCCTTACTTGATTGCGCTCATGTACACACTCTTCCATTCATCCATATATACATACACACATGCACATATACACACACACACACACACACACACACACACACACACACACACACACACACACACATACCTCCACTACCTACCTATCCCCAAACTAACCCTCCTACTGTTACCACCCAGACACATACACACTCAAAACTAGACACCACTCATACCTCTGCATACACTCGCACACTCGCACACACACACACACACACACACACACACACACACACACACACACACACACACACACACCAATACTCCCTGTCCAAAAAAACTCCTTAGCACTTGTGTGCCCAGCAATATTATAGCACAAGCAGACCATCAATCCTTGAAAACCACTAGAGGAGCACTCTCCTCAGCAACAGAAAAATATTACTATTAAGAATACCTCAAAGTGGCTAGTTGTGTCACATTCTGGGATAAAGTACAGAGATGATCTGAGTGCAAATATCATCTTAGGTCCTGGAACTGCAGAGTAGGGGAGCATGGGAGTGAGGCCAATGGTGCCACGTCCATCCTGGGGAAGGAAGTGGTGGCTCCAGTCAGCAATTCATCACCAGTCAAGCAAAGGCTTGCCCGGTACAAGTAAATGACCAGGACTAGTGATGTGGGATGTTACAAATCCTGTGACAGTAGCTCTCATTAGAGTGTGTCTGGAAGCACACAAGTGTGGGGCGGGCATAGTATGACCCCTGCAGTAACACAAGTTCTCATATCAGCCATGGGCAGGGTTAGGACCAAATAAAATGTCCTCATAGCCAACATTGGCAGATGCTGGCAAGTACACAAACCACCTCCAAAGCTGCCAGTATGATAGCTCTCTCAAAGCAGCTGTTGCCCTCTTGCTGGGAACCTCAGAGTCGTGAGGGAAAACAGGCAAATGAATGGCTATTGAGGCTACTTTAGGCAAAAAGGATGGATTGGTTGATAAGATAACCCTGTCTATGTGGAAGATGAGATATGAAGAATTGAAAGAGAGAGCCTGAAGTTCTGAAACTCTTCTCACAGAAGTAATGGCCACTACAAAAGTAGTTTTTCATGATGAAAACTTTAAATCAGATTTAGCTAATGGATTTTTGAATTAACCCTTGCTGCACATCTGTCAAACCCCAGGGAGGGGTGGGGTCCTTCACTGGGGGCCTAAACAAAAAAATACCGTTGAAGAAAAGCCTTGCACAATTTTGAAGAAGCTAATGTGGAAGCATTTTCACCTGAATGAAAATTAGATACGGCTGCCAAGTGCACTTTAATAGTAGAGAAACTAGCTCCTTCTTGAAAAATAGATGCTAAAATCTCTAGGACAGCAGAAGTAGGAGCACTGAAGGGGTCTAATTCTTATGTAGAGTCCGAATAGAAAATCTTTTCCATTTATCTTTGTAGATCTTCCTCAGAGAGGCCTTATGGGAAGACAGTAGTATCTGATAGACTGGGAAGGAAACCCTGTGTTGTCTATCAGTGGAATTGAAAAAAAAACATGCAGTCAACCTGAGACCTGGAATGTCTGGATGATCCATCACTGTGGGGTGAGAGAGAAGGTCAGGACTGGGATCCAGTATCCATGGTGGATGTAGAAGATGACACCAAAAGAAATGGAAACATGCTTCACGAGGCCAAAAGGAGGTAATGCAGATAACCAGTGCTCTTCAACTGAAGTGCCTTCTGTAAGAATTTTGAATTAGAGGTATCAAGGGATAAGCATAAAAGAAAGCAGAGGACCAAACGTGAACTTGAGCATCTCACGGTGACTCCCCAGAGGGGAATTAGGGCAAAGAACCTGGTGCACTTGTTGTTATGGAGAGATGCAAAGAGATTCAAGCAAGTTTGACACCATCAACAGAAAATTGTCTCTGCCACTGACTGATTGACAGACCACTCATGAGACATTAGAAAGGACCTGCTGCTGGGTTTGACAGTTAGCACACTGGATTTCCCGGGTATGTGCAATGACATAAAAAAGAGGTTGGAGGAGATTGCTCACTGCCAGACTACACTCTCATTGCCTCTGGACATGGGGGATAAGACTGGCTCCCCCTGTGTGTTGATGTACCAAACTATAGACATGTTGGTTTAAATCAAAATTGTCCCAAGAGAAATTGCATCCTGGTAGGCCTGCAATGCTAGGATGACCACTCTCATGTCGAGGACATTGATGTATGAATTGGTCTCTTCGGCTGACCACGTGCCTTGGACTGTCTGTCCCAAAAAATGCACCCCCACCCCAGTTGGGAGGCATCCATGGTTACCATGGCTACTGAGGGTGGAAGTACAAGAGGGCAGCCTTGGGAAACTTTGTCAAACTGAATCCACCAATATAGATGGTATTGGAATACTCGAGTGAGTTTGATCGGTAAGAACAAGGGATGGCAAGACCAGTTAACACCTAGAGTCCATTGAAGAATGTGCATATAAAAATTGGCCATAGTAACTAAGGTTATGGCTGCTACCATTGACCTTAAGTCCTGAAGAATAAGTCTGGTGTGGGGACAAAGTTATGCAATAATTTACTCTACTTGACACCTGATAGTCTGTACTTGATGTGGTGGAAGAGAGGCTATCTGACTGAATGTGTTCAACTGAGTACCTATGGATTCCAGGCTCTGAACAAACTAAAGATGTGATTTGCAGATGTTGACTGAGATGCCTAGAGATTGGTTAAACTGGACCAAGTAGTCCCTGGATTTCTCCAGAAGATGCTTAGTTGGGGCGGTGAGGAGCCAGTCATCTAGGTATGGAAACACTTGGAATCCCAGCACTTACCACTGCCATACATTTGGCAAACACCCTGGGGGCTGTGGTCAGACCAAAGGGCAGGGCTCTGAACTGGTAGTGACCTGCCCTCAGCTAAAAGTGCAGAAATCTTTGAGATCACCTGTTCATCTTGATGTGATAACACGAATCCTGAGGATCGATGGAACACATTCAATCACCTTCACACAGAAATGGCAAAATGAACTGAACTATGACCATTCAGAACTATGACTTCTTTACAAATTGATTCAATTTGCTTGCATCCAGAACTGGTCTCAGGTCTCTTTCTTTGGCACTAAAAAGAATCTTGAGAAAGTTCTGAATCGTTTCTGGTCTGGTGGGACCTCCTGGATGACTCATCTAGCAGCTTTAGAATTTCTTAAGCTGCTTCCTCCCTTTGACTGGGTGGAACATCTGGGAGCCTTTTTCTTTTGGTTGGGGTAATCTGGGAAAATGGTATGAAATAGCCTCTGGATATGATTTTTGGCACCCAAGAATCTTTTATTATTGCTGCATAGGCATTTGGGTGCAGAGACAAGTACCCCCTGACTGCCTCCAGAGGTGGGCAGTCAGACAACCTTTCAAGATCACAGAAAGAGTTTATCCAAATAGGAATCTCAGAAACCCTGGTTCTGCAGGTCTCCCCTGTCATGAGGGTGGCGTGTTCCATTAGTACCCCCCCGCCCCCATCTCTGGTGAGATATCCTCACGTGAATCTTGGAAAGGACTTATGGAACCACATTGTCATACCTCCTCATTGATTCCTGGAAAAGGATTGCTGAGAAGTAGAAGAGGGTATCCCCTAAGGCAGACAAGGTATTTTCATCCTGTTCACTCCAGGAAAGGGTTTCCTTAACAGTAGGGCCAACCAAAGATGAACTATCAAAGGGAGCATTGATGAATGAAGACTAGAAAGGTTTCACAAAGTCACACAAGTGCATGTAGGCATGTCTCCTAATGGCTATGCCTGAACCAGTCACCTGTGAGGTACCCTCAGCTGCCTGGGAAGTTAGCATCATAGACACATTGGATATGAATAGAAGAGTGGCCAGTTGTGTTGAGGACTTCTTGTAGTCCTCCACGTACATGGACTCTGAGAGGGATTTGGAAAACTCTTTAGTCAGATCCCACTGTAGCTTATTGAAATGTGCCAAGTAATTCAGAGATGGTAAGGCAGGGGTCACTGAGGCAAAAACGTACTTCCTAAATATGCCCAACACCCTGGAATCTCTGTTGGGGGATGGACATAGGAGCTCTGCTCTGCCAGTACCTTCTTTCTGGGTGCCGCCACAACCATTGCATCAAAAGGAACTCCCTTGCCCTAGTGTGGCCTATTCTTAGGGAGAGCAAGAAACTTATCAGGATGTGGGGAATGGGTTCTACAGTATCCAGTTCCCTCCATGTCTGTCAGCAGACTAGATCTATAAGCTCATCAGCTAGAAGATTCACCCAAGATGTAGACGGTTTGGATCCAAAAGCTTCCAGGAACTTGGACCCTTCCTGGGAGGGGGTATTGGAGGACCATCTACCTTTTTGCTTCAGACTTTCTAAGATGTCTCCAAAGGAGATGTCATCTGGAGGAGATCTGGGGACCCATCCCCTTCTTTGAAGTCAGTGTCTTCAATGAGAGACTACTGAGAGGAGTCTATCTGTCTCCTCTTGCATGTTCTCTTCCAGGGAGACTCCTCACTAGGATGATCTGGAGAGGTATCTGAAGAGGAGAGAAAGTCCTCAAGGGGGACTGTCTGTACACTTGATGGGGCTGGCTGTCCCTGTGTGATAGAGCTGAGAGGATCACAGCCCACACACAAAGGAAACAGGGCTGTATGATCCAAAGAGGAAAGTGTAGTCAAATCTGTCAGATGGCAGAAGACCCAGTCCACCATCTCAAAAATAGAAGGACTGGCAGAACCCGTACCTGGCCACAACAAGCCCAAAGCTCCAGATGCCACCATGCCCTGACCCTCCCTGGACCTGAGCTGCCCAACACAGAAGCTCTGAAAACCTCGGAGTAGAACCCTGCCCTTCAGACCCAATGCCAATGCTTTGGCTCTAGGACTCATCCTGGTCCAAAGGAATTGGTGCAGAACAAGCCAGGGAAGCAGTCAGAGTCAAAGATCCAGCTGTGTTTGGATATGACACTCTTGGGTTTCCAGATCAAAAGGCTCCAAAATCGCCAGTCAGATCAGAGTAGGAGAAATCACTGTATGGAAGTAAAGGGGAGGCTCACAGATCTGATGGGAGATGGAGCTGGGATAACCCCCATCTGACTCTGAGCTCTGAGGAACTTCCATGTCATCCTATCCACTTTGGCTTTGGAAAGGCTCCTGGAGAACCTGATGGAGGAAGTGGTAGACTGGGGCCGAGACTCTCTCCTCAGGGTTTCCTGAAGGAAAGGAGAATGAAGCCAAAGAAAAACAGGCTCCAGAGAGAACCCTGGGAACCAGGTTATTGGAGACTTGGCAAGGGAAGGTGTAGGGTCCAAGGATGCTGGATCTAACTGTTTTTGTTTCAGATCCAAGGGGGTTGGATCTGATTTCTTTTGAATTTTAGAAGGAGGCACCAAAGAAGGAGTTGACTTTGGAGAGTGGATTGGAGACCACTTTCTTGATGCTTTCACCTCAGCAGAGGCTTTGGATGTTTTTGCAGGGGTTTGAGCTCCCGAAGCAGAAAAAGAAGAATAAGGTGGCAGCAAGTCCTTCAGAACCACTTTGTTCTGACAGTCACTAAGGGCCCTGGAATTAAAACCTGCACAAGTGGGCCAATCCATGTTCAAGTGTAAAGCACCCAGGCAATAGATACACTCCATGAGGGCATCAGAATTAGGGATCTTGTGCCCACAGGAAGTGCATTTCTTAAAACCAGTGAGTTTATCAGCCATGATGAAGAAAAGGAAGCTTTTTTTTAACTACCAATAATGGTTGGGTAAACAGCCTACCCTCTAAAGGGTAGAAAAAAAGAAGAAGAGGGAAGGAAAAGTACCAGCAATGGTACTGACAGCTATCTTAGATAGAAGAAATGGAAGCGATATAAAGGCAGATAATATTTAATCCTAACACAATAGAAAACACAAGTAACTAGGTAAAGGAGGTAGGTGATGAGAAAAGGAGATTATAAAAAAATTGAAGGAAACTGCACTCAATTAAAAAAGGATATTACACCCAAAAAGCTCTGAGAGAAGGTTCCTCATCTGTAGCAATATGGCGGCAAATGAGAGCTGAGGTATTGCAGGTTTACTGGGGCATTATGGGTAGATGGAAGAGTTCAAGAGTTGGATCTGAGAGTAGTAAATACACTCAAGTCAGATCAAAGGTTGAATGTGAGTTTGATACCCATTAGTTGAGGAACAAATGAAAATGCATCATCAGATACAAAAGATAATAAAAAAAACCTGAGAAATCGGAAGTTTGGTTTTAGGGATATGGAGAGCAAGATACAGCAGTGAAAATGTTTTTAGTCCCTAACAGTGCTTTACAGGTCATGCATATTTTTATCAACCAGAGGAGAAGTTGTGGATAGCAATAAAGACTTGAAGTATTTTATCTGGGAGGGGAAGAGGGGATGAGTCAAGTGGGAGAAGTTGATCCTTTCAATAGAACAATGTGGTTTGGGATTACCTGATTGAAGGGCTATTTCAGAGCTACACAGTTAATGCTCCTACACATAGCACAAGCAGAAAGCTATAATTCAAAGTGGAAATGGATGATGATGAAACAGGGGAGGCTCAAGAAACAAGGAGAGACTGAGATTTTGAATGCAGATCCTTAATGAGAATAACAATAAATACACAGAATCTTATATTCATAAAGTAGCAGAAAGCATTTTAAGAACTAAGCAAACACAAAGATGGAGAAAGGAGATTCTGACTATAGGGATGACTGCAATTAGGGGCACATAGAATAGGCAAGAGGGGGCTTAAATTTACTGAAGAAAACTGGCAAAGGAACCAAGTTATTTGGAGCAAATAATTAGAGAGGGAAATGGAATAAAACGAGACTAACTCAGGAATTCATTTGTACTGCACGCTAGAGGTTTACTTCCCTATCAAGGGTTGATATCAGAGTACAGGCAGACAGAAAGAAAGAGGTGGTCCTAACCACAAGACCAGCACTGGTAGAGTTTTACAGTTTTTAGAGGAATCTAGAACCGAAGCTGCTGTTAAACAAGGAATAATTAGTATGAATATAAAATATTACATGATAACTATAAGAATCATCCAGAGGAGGTTAGAAACAACTGGGAAGAGACTGGATAAGCAATTCACAAAGAAACAATGGGGGATATATGTATAGCTCCCAAATACGCAGCAAAGTCTAGAAGATTTAGAATCTTTGGATGTGTTTGCAGAGTTACATTTATACACCAAGCAGACTCCAAAGAACTTTTCCTCATGTAGATTGTAAATGTTGGAGGTGTGATGGGGAAGAAATAGGTAAGTGGGAACATATTTTTAGGGAATGCAATGATTTGGCAGGCTTTTAAAATTCCCTGTAGACTACTCTAACAGAAATAATGGGTGAGCAAACTGGTGCAACTAAGGAAATTATTTTTTTTAGCTATGATACAGAATCAGAATTGTCTAGACATAGCAAGGCCTTGCTGAGTTTAATTCTGGTGGCTTCCACAAAATAAGGGGCGTGGGAGGATAGTTGAGGAAAGGAGGAAACAGACAACACAGATCTATGGTGAATATATAACTTTCGTATCTGATGTTGTCCTTTCCATCCATTCCTCAACAGATAGACAGAGTCTCCAGCTACTTTTAAACTCAGGAGATTTCATGGAAGGATATTCTGCTGCAAAGCTGAACCAAAGGAGGCACTAGATCTGGACTGCATTTCCAATTTGCAATGCAAAATTAAGGTATGAACCTTAGACCGAGAAAATGGAAATCAGAGTCTAAACCATCTGTATTAGACATACTGAATATAATAACAGAAATAAAACAACTGGAAGTGGGATCTTTAGAAAAGGGTAGGAGCAAATTGCAATGAAAAAATGGTAATTATGAGAACAATACATGCTGAGTAATCTTTCAGAAGAGGAATGAGGTTTCAAGGAAGGCAGGAAGTGAATGAGCTTTGTAAAGTTTGACTGACAATGACTGCATAGATTATAAGTGATGCATAATGGTTGCAACTGAAAATATGTCAGTATGGTTTGTTTTCATTTATATAAATGTCTGATTGCCAATGTCATAAATGATAGCTTAATAAAGATGTTTCTTGTTTAAAAAAAGACCACTACAAGAGAAAAGATGGTCATCAGACAGAGAAAGAAAAAGTACCATGTGGAAAAAAGGAATGCCTAATTAAAGTGTTTGGGGATACCACAAAATTTGCATAGTGAGTAACTCACTTCTTGAGTTGGCAGCTGCTGGACAGAAGCACCAGGAATGGCAAAGTCAAGGTTCACTCTCTCATGTCTTTCAAAGCATGTACATGAAACAATCAGTGGAAGCCACAGGGTTTGAACAGACTGATCTAAGATATGATATGATTTCTATGTGGGTTTTGCCTGCCTCAGCCAATGAATGCTAACAACTGTCTATATCATTCTCATATGTATAACATTATATAACTTCTTCTTTCAGCTGCTCCCATTTGGGGTCGCCACAGCGGATCATCTGTTTCCATTTCTTCCTGTCCTCTGCATCTTGCTCTGTCACACCAACCACCTGCATGTCCTCTCTCACCACATTCATAAATCTTATCTTAGGCCTTCCTCTTTTCCTGTTACCTGGCAGCTTCATCCTTAGCATCTTTTTCCCAATATACCCTGCATCCCTCCTCAGCACATGTCCATACCAATGTAATCTTGCCTCTCTGGCTTTGTCTCCAAACCTTCCATCCTGGGCTGACTCTCTAATAAAAAAATTGTATCTGCTTTTACTGTATTTGTGTTTCTTCCTACTTTATTTTGCTTTTCTGTCATCTTAAAAGTACACAATTGTATTTATTACTGCTTGGTGTAACTCATTCTAAGCCTTTTAGTTTAAGCTGTAACTCATTCTAAGCCTTTTAGTTTAAGCACTTGGGCTTCAGACCAGTTGTTTTACATTAAGAAGGTTTGTGGTCTGCACTGTAGTGGCAGAACAGGTAGCTTACATCCTTCTAAGTTGGGAACTGCTGATTGAGGGCTCAGTGTCTGTTATTCTAAAAGTGTATTAATTCTGGTTTAAGCACTTGGGCTTCAGGCCAGTTATTTTACATTAAGAGGGTTCGTGGTTTGCACTCTTGTAGGAGGAGAGGCTGGACTCTGCCCTTCTGAGCTGGGAATTTCTGGTTAAAGGCTTATAGTGCCTGCATATTTGAACTGCTTCTTACTGAAACTGGTACACCATGTTTGCTGTAGCATAGACTAGATCCAGGCCTGCTGAATCTAGCTTTGTTTGTATAACTTGAGCACTAATCCAGGCATTCTTTAAAGTATTCAATTGTATTTATTACTGCTTGGTAGTAACTTGATTAAAGTGTAGCTATCATTCTAAGTCTTTTGGATTAAGCACTTGGGCTTCAGACCAGTTGTTTTACATTAGGAAGGTTTGTGGCCTGCACTGTGGTGGCAGGACAGGTAGCTTACATCCTTCTAAGTTGGGAACTGCTGATTGAGGGCTCAGTGTCTGTTATTCTAAAAGTGTATTAGTTCTGGTTTAAGCACTTGGGCTTCAGGCCAGTTATTTTACATTAAGAAGGTTCGTGGTCTGCACTCTTGTGGGAGGAGAGGCTGGACTCTGCCCTTCTGAGCTGGGAATTTCTGGTTAAAGGCTTATAGTGCCTGCATATTTGAACTGTTTCTTACGGAAATTGGTACACCTTGTTTGCTTTAGCATAGACTAGATCCAGGCATGCTGAATCTAGCTTTGTTTGTATGCTTGTTGTTTGTTTGCTTGTTATTTCCCTGAAATGCTAATTCCACCTAAAACGCGGCTTTTCAGTGCTTTTGTGGATCCCTAGTGATATCTGCATTGCTTACTGTACTTATTTCCTTGTTTCACTTGAAAGAAAGTTACTGTTTGTCGTTTTTGCATTTAAGTTACCTGTAACACATTGCATTTAAGTTACCTGGCACTTGCTCACTGTCAGCACTAAAAAATTAAAAGCACTACACCCTCACAAACTCCCCTTGAATACCTTGTTCCCCATTGGCCCTTTTTTCAATTATAAAGGAATTCCCAATACTATTCTAGCATGTCCAAAGGTCAGTTGTCAATCTCCTCTCCGGTCCAGCTGGTGAATCTGGGAATCTTGAGGCAATGTTGCAACTGCCTCATGTACACAGACAACCCTCTCCTCCTCCCAACAAATTCCAACACATGTGAGAGATGCAACCATATAGCCAAACTGGAGGCTAAGCTCTCTCAACTCAGTACTGGCGTAACCAGTCAGGAGGAGAAGGAAACCACACTCACTACAATTCCAGTCTCACATAGACCTACCACGACAGCAAACCAAACACATAAACACACAAAAACATACCTGGAGGCTCTAAATTAAAATCTGCTTAAGCAGCAGAGACCTCCAAAGCAGACACCCAAGCAACCGCTACCCCAAAACAAAACACGTGCAACACATAGCTCACAAAGCCAGTGTGCCGAACAGTCACAGCCCTTAAGGCTAAACAACACACCTGATACACTTGTAATAGGTGACTCTCTCATCAGGCACACTGACGTCCCGCTCACCAGACTGAACAAGGAGAAGGTCACAGTGAGCTGCCTGTCGAGCGCTAGGATCCGCCACATAACACAAGCACTCAGGTCACTCCAAGGCAAGTACAAATATGACTCAGTCATTGTCCATGCTGGTGTGAATGACCTGAGATGTACTACATGAAAAGAGACATAGAGGAGCTCTCTGAGCATGTAGCCCAGGCCAGTATGACCCTGACCTTGAGTAGCATCTTACCCTCACCAAGATTGATGCCACAATATGAAGACAAGATGATCAATTTCAACAATTGGCTTAAATATTGGTGTCATTCAAAGGGGATCCAATGCCTGTCAGCCTGGGATGACATGCTCGACAAGCCACGATGCTTCACTAGGGACGGCTTGCACCTGTCACCCCTAAGCTTCCGGATATTGGCAAAGGCTCTTGCTACCCCCATAGTGCCTTTTTTAGGCAAGGCTCAAAAGACAAACCCACCTCCATAGGTATCACAAGGGATAAGAAACTAAGAGTAATGCTACTCAACGCCAGAAGTCTAAACCTCAAGATGCACGCACTCGAAACTCTCCTTAGCATGGAGAACATTAATATCTGTGCAATAACAGAAACCTGGTTCAAGGCTCCCGAGAGCACCCCAGCACTACCAGGTTATACCTCATACCATGCTTTTCGGTCCCAAAGCTTGGACCAAACCACAAAAGGAGGGGGAGTATCAATATTCGTCAAAGATACCCACACCTCCAGGTTGGTGGCACAGCACGAAGCATCAGAGACTATCCATGTGCAACTAACAGTGGGAAAAACTGCCTTCCAGTTTATAGCCTGCTACAGACCACCCTCCCAAACCCAGGAATCCCACTCGGCCTTCCTGAGAACACTAGAAAATATGAAGGTCTCTCCAAACACCATTATATTGGGCGACTTCAACTACCCAAACATAGACTGGGAGCATTACTCTAGCTCCAACACCCTAGCCCAAAGGTTCCTAGAATTTATAAACTCAAATGCTATGGAACAACTTGTTACCACTCCCACAAGAGGGGAAAACATACTGGACCTGATCATCACCAACATGGGGGCTCTATGCTCCAGACCAGAAGTGTATCCCTCACTGGTAAGATCAGACCATAAAGTAATCTCACTGGATATTCACATCCCGACCCCAACCCCTGCCCAGAAAACCACAGTGAAAAACTTCTCTAAAGCAAATTTCACACTCCTCAAAACCGAGGTGGAATCCTTCAAAGCCCCCAGGCCTGTGGAAAATACGGCCCAGACCGCAGAATCCTTTATAAACGCATTCTATGAACACCTTCAGGAATGCATGGATCATGCAATCCCAAATAAAACCAAGACCCAATCCTCCAAAGGCAGGCGTCCTGTCTGGTGGACCCCAGCCATAAACAAACTATACAATAGAAGGAGGAAGCTACTACATGATAGAGCAAAATCCCAAAAAGGGAAGGCATCTCTGATCAGTATTAGCAAAAAACTGCAGGCACTCATAAAATCGACTAAGGCCAGCTTCGAGAGGAAAATTGCACAGGACACTAAGGATAATCACAAGGCTTTCTTTAGTTATGTTAGGAACCTGGGTGGGAATTCCCAGATATGCTCAGAATTAGTCCAAAATGACAAAAAATACACCGAACCCACAGACATTGCCAACATCCTTGCTGACAGGTTCAGCGCAAACTTCTCCCCCGCCTCCCCACCAAAAGGGCAAATATCTATCCTAGCAGAGTGCTGCCCCCCTGACATCTCAGATGCTCAGGTAAGAGCCTCCCTCTCCAAAGCAAAAAACATAGCATCAGTTGGACCAGACGGTGTCCCGGGCTGCGTCCTACATGAACTCCAAGAAGAGCTAAACCCAAAGATAAAACTACTGTTCAGTCTCAGCCTTACTACAGGATATGTACCCAAAGAGTGGCGTACAGCAACAGTGGTCCCACTCCACAAAGGTGGTGCCTCAACGGATCCTGGAAACTATTGCCCCATAAGCCTGACTAGCTTGGTCTGCAAAGCTATGGAAAGGATCATCATGGACCTCATAAATAAAGATATTGGGGACCTACAGACACAGGATCCCACCCAGTTCAGCTTTGTTAAGGGCAGATCCTGCCTCTTAAACCTGGTCAATTTCTTTGAAACAGTCACCAAGGCCATTGACGAGGGGAAGGTGGTCCACACAGCCTACCCGGACCTCGCAAAAGCCTTCGATACAATACCCCACTCGGGCATTATAGATAAGCTCACCGGCTTAAATATAAACCCCTATGTTACTAGATGGGTTGCAAAGTGGCTCAAGGACAGAAACCACATGGTTAGAATTGCTGGAGCCATGTCAGACTCCAAATCAGTTACAAGTGGTGTCCCACAAGGCTCAGTCCTGGGACCTCTCTTGTTCGGTATATATTTCTTGGAGGTACAGGCCAACACGGAAGGACTGTGGCTGACCAAGTTCGCAGATGACTGCAAACTGTGTGCCATAATCGACTCTCCAGCTGACACAAGCATCCTCCAAAAGGGCCTCATAGAAACAGACAATTGGTGCCAGAGCCATGGCCTCAAGCTAAACACCAAAAAGTGTATAGTCATCCCCTTTGGTAAAAAAAAAAGTGCCCACAAATTACCACATAGGTGGTAATCCATTAAGTACAGAAGAAGTAATTAGGGACCTGGGGACCCAAGTTGATAGCAATCTCTCATTTGACAACCACATGGCCAAAGTGGTTAGAAAAACATTTTATATAGCCCACCTAATCATGAAGGGATTCACATCTAGATCAGGGGAGGTCATCGTGCCTCTTTACTCATCCCTCATCAGGCCCATAATTGAGTACAATGCCCCTTTTGGGATGTACCTTACCAGACACCTGCAGCAACTGGAAAGACCCCAAAAGTACCTCACCAAAAGGATCAAAGGGCTCAAACAGATGCCATATGCTGCCCGGTTAAAGAAACTCCAGCTCTACTCAGTGGCATACTGCCTGCTCAGAGGTGATCTGTGTCTGATGTATAAAGCCATGTCCAACCAGGAATTAATGGACATGCTGCACCTCAGAAAATCCAAATCCCATCAAGCTACGCGCTCAAGAGACTTGAACCTCAGCACTGAAATAAATAGGACATGCTGGAGGGACAGATTCATAACCCAGAGGCTCCCTTCACTCTGGAATAAAATCCCAGTCCAGGTTAGGCAGAGTCCCTCATTGACTCTCTTCAAGAGGAATCTTGATGAGTGGATGAGAGATCGTAGGTTTACCCCAGGTATCACTTCTGTGTCACTGTTAGACAGAGGCACAGTATACTAACCTCGAAAAAGGGTATAGCAAAATTCATTTAAAATGGGTGGCGAAAACCAAACACACTCTGGCTAGGCTTATAAATGCCCTAGGGCAGATAGCCTAGTATGAACCTATGAACCTATGAACCTATAATATACTTATTCCTAATCCTGTCCACCCTCGTCACATCCAGTGCAAATCCTAACATCTTTAAATCTGACACGTCCAGCCAGCTCTGACTCCTGCCTTTTTGTCAATGCCACTGTCTCCAACCCATATAACATAGCTGGTCTCACTACCCTCTTGTAGACCTTATAACTAATACATCTATATTGTGTGTACCTCTGCACGTGTATTTATTATTAGCCTGCATCAAGCACACCTAGTGGACCACATACTTGCAAATTGCATATACAAGGTGATAACTCCTGTGTCTGTGTGTACGGGTTGCATAAACAAGGTGATAATTATTTTATGTATATGTGCCTGTGTATCTATGTGTATGTGCATATAGCCACTGATTATCACCATTTCCTTGTTTATAGCCACAGACAAAGAACTAAAAATACACCCACACAACAAACACATAAAAAACAGACAGACATAGGTAGATATCTATCTTTGTCTCTATTTATCTATAGCTACAGTGGATATAAAAAGTTTACACACCCCTGTTAAAATGCCAGGTAGACCACAATAAATCATTTCAAAACTTTTCCCACCTTTAATGTGACCTATAACCTGTACAATTCAACTAAAAAACAAACAAATCTGATAGGGAAAAAATATAAAAAATTAAAAATGTACAATACACAGATTGCATAAGTGTGCACACCCTTAAACTAATACTTTGTTGAAGCACCTTTTGATTTAATTACAGCATTCAGTCTTCTTGTGTAGGAGTCTATCAGCATGGCACATCTTGACTTGGCAATATTTGCCCACTCTTCCTTGCAAACGTGCTCCATATCTGTCAAATTGTGAGGGCATCTCTTGCGCACAGCCCTCTTTAGGTCACCCCACAGATTCTCTATTGGATTTAGGTCTGGGCTCTGGCTGTGCCATTCCAAAACTTTAATTTTCTTCTGGTGAAGCCATTCTTTTGTTGATTTGGATTATTGCTTGGGTTCATTGTTGTGTTTAAAGGTGAAATTCCTCTTCATCTTCAGCTTTCTAGCAGTCGCCTGAAGGTTTTGTGCCAAAAGTGACTGGTATTTGGAACTGTTCATAATTCCCTCCACTTTGACTAAAGCCGCAGTTTCAGCTGAAGAAAAACAACCCCAAAGAATGATACTGCCACTACCATGCATCAAAATGGGGATGGTGTTCTTTTGGTGATGCAAAGTGTTGTTTTTGAGCCAAACGTACCTTTTGGAATTGTGGCCAAAACGTTGAGCCATGGTCTCATCAGACCATAACACATTTTCCCACATAGTTTTAGAAGACTTGATGTATTGTTTTGCAAATTTTAGCTGTACCTGGATGTTTTTCTGTGTAAGAAAAGGGTTCCATCTTGCAACCCTACCCCATAGTCCAGACATATGGAGAATAAGGGAGATTGTTGTCACATGTACTACACAACCAGTACTTGCCAGAAATACCTGCAGCTTCTTCAGTGTTGCTGTAGGTCTCTTGGCAGCCTCCCTGACTAATTTTCATTTTGTCTTTTCATCAGTTTTGGAGGGACGTACAGTTTTTTGCAACGTCACTGTTGTCCCATATTTTCTCCACTTTTTGATGACTGTCTTCACTGTGTGCCATAGTATATCCACTGCTGTGGAAATTTATTCTACCCTTCACCTGACTGATACCTTTCAACAATTTGATCCCTTTGATGCTTTGTAAGCTCTCTATGAACCGTGGCTTTTGCTGTAGCAGGCAATTGAGTAAATGTAAGGAAAATCCTACTAGGACAGCTGAACTTCATTTGGGGTTAATCAGTCTCTTTAATTGATGGCAGGTGTGTACCCAAGAAGACTGAATCATGTAATTAAATCAAAAGGTGCTTCACCAAAGTATTAGTTAAAGGGTGTGCACATATAACAAAGTACTAGTTTAAGGGTGTGCACACTTATGCAACCAGCGTATTGTACATTTATTTTTTATATTTTTCCCCTAACAGATTTGTTTGTTTTTCAACTGAATTGTACAGGTTATAGATCACATTAAAGGTGGGAAAAGTTTTGAAATGATTTATTGTGGTCTCGTTTTTTTATATCACAAAAAACTGGCATTTTAACAGGCGTGTGTAAACTTTTTATATCCACTGTACATCTATACATATATATATATATATATATATATATATATATATATATATATATATATATATATATATATATATATATATATATATATATATATATATATATATATATATAAACAGGGGGGGGGCAGATACATGTGCATTCTCATCAATGGAATGGCAAAGAAGTCAAAAAGTTGAATCACAAAACACTGAAGTATTTTCTTGGCTACACAATCAAAAATCGTAAAAATCCCCAAAACATTGTGCAGTCCAGTAAATTGTAGAAATCAGAAAAACATTCCCCGGCATGCAGGATCATTGCAAGAACTCTAGCAAGCAATGTCTGCCATGCAATCCAGGAACAGCCTGCAGAGGTGTGCACGAGACCTCCTGCACTAATCCTGCACAGACTAAGCCCTTGTATGCAAATCACCCCATTTGCAGAAGAAATCCATGCAAATGAGGTGATTTTGCGATCCAGGAAGCTTGCGACCATCCATGCAGGACTAGTGCAATCTGAAGAAATGTACTCGGTTAGTAACCGAGTACATATCTGCAAAATCCAAAACCGAGCAGGGACACCTCCAAATAAAGGCTACATATCATTTAGGAAGCATGCTAATGGTTAAGTATAAGACCATTGGCATTGCAAACAAAACAAAAAATAAAAAAAAAATCAACTTTTAATTTTTTATTTTAGCCGATCTCGGCTGTTTAAGCGTAGGGCAGAAGCGAGCAAACGGGATCGGGGGTAAAATAACAAAATAATGCAAGTCAATGGCAGGCAGAAGACAACATGGCCAGTGAGTAGTGGTTGATAAGGGGGGAGGCTCAGTGTGAGATATGTAACTGTGCATCAGCAGGCAATCCTATGCAAATGAGGGGAATGATAGTGAATCCCAGTTTTCCCCAGCATGTGAGTCAGGTTCCAACAGTGTAAAAGCAGGAATAGCTTGGTGAAGCCTAGGAGTCAGGTGACATCATGGGGGGGGGGTGTCAGGCATACTGTAAGTGGATTGGAGCCCTGTGGCTCGGTTTGCTCCTAGCTTAGCACAGCTAAGCTAGGATGTGTGTCTAAACCTGCCTAGCACTCTTTACAAAGCCTAAGTGGGTGCATGCACTGTGCACCAGGTTTTACAGGAAGAAAAAAGCAGTTAAACCAGGAAATAGCAGCAGTGTGCACATTTGAGCACTCTGTTGTGCGGTGCACACAGGGGCTTAAACAGGAAGGCAATGGGAAGGGAAAACAGCAGTAGGAAGGTAATCAAGGAGAACTAGCTTAGCTGGCAGGTGAAATGTATCAGAATCAGCCAATTACACAGGCAGCAGACCAACCCTTCCCCTTTGGTTTTTCCCACACTCTACACCACCAGTGTAACCAAGTGGGGAACTTTTAACACTCACAGCAGAAAATGATAGGGGCTGCAATAGCTATCATACAACTTGTGGAAGAGGCTGAGGGTGGTGAGGATGTGAATGCTGTCAACTAACCCACAGTGAGGAGATGGAGAAGTGTGTACAGACCCAGGGTAACCGACCAGGGGTTACATGAGCTGGAGATAGTGGAGTACTATAGGGTGGACAGGAACATCCAAATTGTTGAGCTCTGCCGGACCCACACATGACACACAGAATTAACAGAGGGAAACCCATCCCAGTGGATACCAAGGTATGTGTAGGACTATGAGTACTAGCTACAGGTACCTTCCAAAGGCCAACTGGGGATATGATGGGGATTTCACAGGCATCAGCATCCAGGGTACTCCACCAGTTCCTGGATGCCATGTCAGCACATGTCGATGAGCACATATATTTCCCCAACACCCATCAGGCGTTGGCCAGCAATATGCAACTGTTCCACCAAATAGCAGAATACCCTGAGGTAGTGGGTGCTACAGACTGCACGCACATATGCATCAAAGCACCACCCAATGAGCAGAGTAGGGTCTACATCAACCGCCAGGGCTTCCTCTCCATCAACTGCCAGGTCGTGTGCGATGCCCAGAGCATAATAATGAACGTGTGTGCTGGCTGCCCTCGAAGCTAACATGATTCCCACATCTGGCATCTGATGCAGCTGTACCAGAGATTTGCCAATGGGGACATCCCTGACAGTCACCTAGTATGGGATGCTTGATACACACTGGAGCCATGGCTGATGACACCCATCAGAAATGCACACACACCCAAACAAGAACTCCATAATAAGGCACACGCACAGACCAGAATTATAGTATAGCATGTGTTTGGGATGCTCAAGTAACGGTTCCAGTGCCTGGATACATCTGGTGGAGCCCTGCAGTACTCACCAGCTACATGTACCGAAACTGTTCTTGTATATGCCATGCTACACAGCATGATCCTGTGGAAACAGCTACAGCAGGAACAGCACGGGGCAGGGCCACACAGCCCCCCACCATTGCCAAGGCCTGCACAAGTACAGAGTGACTCAGAGGAGGAACAAAGTGAGCCTGCCCCAGTAGGCAGAAGGAGGCATGCCCAGTATGCCCTGGCCTTGGTAAAGAGGCAACGCATAGCACATACACTGACACAGGAGGGACCCAGGGAATAACACCTCTCTCCAACTCTCACATGCAGTAAAGGGGATGCCAAACATTACACTACCTGTGCCTAACCGTGTGTAGGGAGTGTACTATGTGCATCCGACATAGGCAGCCCTGCAGCACCACCCTCAATACTGGGACACCCACAAGGTAAGTGACTCACACATGCCAGTCAGGATGGGTCACATAACCAACAACAGTCATAGCCAGTAGGACAGATGTAGACAAACACAAACAAAGGCTGAGCTATGGCCTCTGAATGAGGCCTATGGGTAACCCCCCCCCCAGGCCTACACAGACAGACTACAGCAGGTCAGGCAGTGGGATGTCAGTTCTGAAGGGTAGGACATCAGAAACTAATATGCAAGTAATTAAAAGCTAAGATCTGTAGTACACTGGTATGCCTCTAGCCAGCATGATAGGTAAGACTACAGACTGAAATGGAGTACCTGTCATACCAGTACAGTCCTAGCAAATGTGTACAAGTGTAAGGTGTGCCCCCCAACCTACGTAGAAATATAATAACAGTCAGGTGTGCCCCCCCCCAATCCTGTGTAGAAATGTAGAAATAGTCAGGTGTGCCCCCCCCCATCCTATGTAGAAATATAGTAATAGTCAGGTGTGCCCCCCATCCTGTGTAGAAATGTAGAGACAGTCAGGTGTGTGTCCCCCCCCCACTATGCAGAAATGTAGTAGCAGTCAATGCGAAATGATCAATGGATACCCTGCAGAGATAGCATGCTACCTATCAGTGTACAACACAAAGGTAAGCACTGCAGTAAAAACTACTTGGACTCGATCCACACATGCAGTATAGACGGCCATACCGGGCATGCTCACACACTTAGAGAAATGAAGGCAATGTCAGTCAACAACATACTGAAAGGTCATACTGGGCATGCTCACACACTTAAAAACATGAAGGCCATGTCTGCAAACACCAGTGGACCAGACATATATGGCAGTCGCAGTTGTTAGTGCAGACACTCATCAGTATGCACCACTCATGCCTTGCACACACAGTGGATAGGAATACAGACATATATGTAAGGAAAACACACTGTAATAAGCCAAAGGTAGATGGACATTGATGTGTGGAAGAGGGTAACTGTGACAAGGAGCCATCCAGGCCTGTCCCCACTCAGCACACAGCCAAAGGGCCCCAAACACATGAGGTGCAGATGTCACTCACTGCAGATACTAGCTACCAATATCTGTCAGCATGACAGACTATGTGGGCCATGTGCCAGCTGTGCAACATGACTGTACAAGGAAGTAGTCATCTAGCAGCTGTATACATGTACCTGTGAAATATGACCCTGTGTGTGCCCACATGTGGTGTGTCAAGCCCTAAATGAATGGGTTATGGCCCATGCACACATACTGCCCTCCCCATAGCCTTACTGTGACAAGCCTGCTGTGGTCATCCAGTGTGAAATACACCTTTGGGAGAGTTGTAGCCCAGTAATCTCCGTGGTGCGTCCCATAAGTGTGTACTGCTGTAGTGTGATAAACTAGTTAGGTAGGAGTTCTAATCCCAGACTTGACAACTGTGTGTGTGTATCAGTGTGTGTGTGTGTGTGTGTTTGTGCTTGTGTGCATGTCTGTCTGACTCTGTCTGTGTAGAGAGCAATGCTTTTTAGGGTATTCACACTTCCTACAATTCATATACTCAATTTCGGCAAGGCTGCTGATGTCACTCACCTAGAAATACACCTCTGGGTAGGTTGCAGCCCAGTAATCTCCATTGCATGTGCCATAACTGCGTACTGCTATAGTGTGATTTAGAACTGTGGTAGGGTTCCATCCACACCCATGGCAGTTCTGGATGTTTGTGTGTGTTTCAATGTCTGTGTATGGAGCAATACATTATAGGCTAGTCACACTCACGACAATTCAAATGTCCAACTTTGGCTATCCTGCTGATGTCATTCATTGTGAAATACACCTTTTATTTATTTATTTATTTCAGTTTGATTACCGGGGGGTCCAATGGGCATTGGTAGCCCATTTTCAGTGGAGGCCCGGGGAGAAAAGCTCCAAAACAAGGAATTTCAGCAATTCAAATATTATGTTTACTAAAATGAAATCAATTAACATGGAAAGTTAATGGGTAGTCTGAATAACTAAAAAAAAAAAAAAAAAAAAAAAAACAGGTAGTTACAACAGAAAGAAATACAACAATTTCAATTTTTAGTTTGGTACGAAAGGCATCACATGAGTAATACATGTTTTACTATGCTGTTCACTAAGTGTAATACTTTAGAAAGGAATAAGAAGCAGAGTAGGAGGAGGTTAGTCTGGGGCGAATGGAGTAGAAAGCTTAGGGTTTATAGGCAGAAGAGTGCAGTTGCAAATTCTGTTTTGAAAAAGGTAGGAATGAAGCTGGTTTTTGAAGTTATTTATGTTGGTACATTTCCTAAGTGACAAAGGCAGGGCATTCCATTTTTTAGCAAGGGTAAAGGATAAGAGAAGCTGGCCAGCAGGGCGCTGGGGTTTATTAACAGTGATTAGGTTTTGTTGAGAAGATCTAAGTGGTCTAGGGGGGGTATAGGGGAGTAGAATGTAAGAAAGAGCAGGGCAGTTAGAGGGGTTTTGAAACATCTTGAAGGCTGTGGTGAGTTGGAGGAGGTTAAGTTGATTGGGAAGTTCAAACCAGTTAAGGGAGTGAAGGGAGGAACAGTGATGTGAAGAAGATTTGGCGTTAGTTGCAAATCTAGCGACTTTGTTATAGCATAACTCTAGTTTGGTGGTAAGAGAGGATGAGAGATTAGTGAGCAGGGGGGCCCCATATAGGAGGGTTGGAAGGAGGAAGGTGGAAGCAAGGGTTAGTCTAGAATGAGGAGAGAGGAAGTGATTGTTTCTATACAGTAGACCCAGTTTTATATGTGTTTTTTGATGTTTAGTAGGATGTGGGAATTAAATTTTAGTTGATCGTCGATTGTGACACCAAGAAGTTTGGTGGAGGGTACGATCTCGATGGAGGAGTTGTTGAGGCTGGAAATTTGAAATGAGTTTTTGTCAAGGGAGGAGGATTTAGATGGAGAGAAAAGGAGTATTTTAGTTTTGTTGGCGTTTAGGGAGAGGTGATTTTGTAACATCCAGTTTTCAGTGGTAGAGAAGGCACTTTGAGTTAGGGCTTGGAGGTCTGTTAGGTTGGGGGCAGAGCATATCAAAGTAGAGTCGTCAGCATATTGTACAATTTTTGTGTTAGGGATGGCTTTGTAGAAATCACTAATGAAGATATTGAATAGTAGTGAGCCAAGTATGGAACCCTGAGGGACTCCTGTAGGGGTCAGAAGAAAAGTCGAGGTGGCTTGGCCCCATTTTACAGCTTGGGATCTGTTAGAAAGGTAGCTGGAGAACCAGGAAAGGGATTCAGGGCAAAGGTTGAGGTTAGATAGGTGATTTAGAAGGTGGGTGTGAGAGATGGTATCAAAAGCTTTAGATAAGTCTAGTAGGACAGTGGATACTAAATTACCGGAGCCATGGGCAGAGCTGGCTGAGTGTAGAAAGGAGAGGAGGGTAGTATTTGTGCTATGACCTGGGCGGAAACCGTGTTGGGTAGGAGAGAGAAGGTGGTGCTTAGTAAGGAATGGCAGGAGTTGTAGGTGGATACATTTTTCTAGAATTTTGGATATAGGGGAGAGAATGGCTAAAGGGCGGAAATTTGAGACAGAACAGTTTTTGTCACCTTTGTGGAGGGGTAGGATGTAAGTGCTACACCATAGTAAGGGAACGTAGGATTCAAGTAATGATCTATTAATTAGGATGCTGATAGGAAGAGCAATAGAGTCAGAAGCAATGTTTAGGAAGGCAGATGGGATGTTATCGGGGGCATTGGGGCAAGGTTTTAGTTTTTGAAGGAGTTTATTTGGTCGGTAGATACTGGTTGCAGTTTGAAAGAGGGGGGTAAGAACAGTTTAATGAAGACTGAGTAGTGGCAGGGGAGAGGTGATTGTTGGGAAATGTTTTAGTTAGCTCAGCAATGGTAGAGGTGAAGAAGGAATTAAATAGAGAAGCAATTTCGGGGTCGATTTTGCTGGTGTCTGGACAGGGGTTATTTTTAGTACCTGGTCTGAGGAGTGAATTGATGGAATTCCAGAATTGTTTTGGGTTTCTAGCATGTTTTTTTTTTAAGTTGGATGTAGTAAGACTTCTTGTCTTTAATTATTTGTTTTTTGGTTAGGTTTCTTAACTGCTTATATTTAAGGAGTATTTCAGGTTGTTTGTGTTTATGGTAAGTTTTCCAGGTTTTGTCTCTTTGGAGCATTAACTTTTTTGTATTTTTGGTGAGCCAAGGGGATGTTTTAGCTTTAACTCTTATAAGTCTAGTCGGGGCTTGGGAGTTAAGGATGGCTAAGAATGTTGAATTAAAGTAGTGGACGGCTTCATCTAGTGGTAATAGTTTTAGAGGTTTCCAGTTGGAGAGTTTAAGTGAGTCAGAGAAGGAAGTAGGGTTAAAGTTAGAGAGGTTCCGAGTATGAGTGTAGTGGTGGGAGTGGGGAGGGGAGGGGAGGAGGTAGCTCGTATAGCATAGGCAGGGAGGTGGTCTCCTAAGGGGACTGGAGAAGTGTCAGATTTTATAACTTTATTTGGATGAGATACGAGAATCCAATCAAGTATGGAGCCAGGAGGATTTTCTTTGTTTGGTCTGGTTATGGAGTTAATGAGTTGGGAGAAATTAAATAGGTTAATGGTTATTGAGGGATTTTGGTTAGAGATTTTGCCCCAATCAATATTTACATCACCCAAAATTAAGGTTTCTAGAGTAATATTAGAAGAAGTCCAGGAGAGGATGTCTTCTAGAGTATTAGTATTGTTGCCTGGAGAGATGTAGAGACAGGTGATGCAGATACTTTTATGGCTGTTCATATTTAGAAGGCTGATAACCAGTTCAGTGTTATTAAATGATGGAATAGGGTTTGGGTAGGGAGTAATGGACAAGAGGTTGGAGTAGATTAGAGCAACACCACCACCTCTTTTATTAGGTCGATCGGACCGTAGAGAATGGAATCCTGGGGGTAGGAATTCAGAGTCATTAATATGAGGTTTTAGCCAGGTTTCAGTTATAGCTGCTATATCAGGGGAGTTATGGTTGAGCCAGGCATGGAAGAGGGATAGTTTATTTTTTATGCTTTCGGCATTGATGGTGAGGAACTTGAGTTGTTTGTTGGAGGATGTCGTATATTTGTTGGGAGAATTTTTTGGATGGAATGTAGGACCTGGGTTGGGGTGAATATCTCCTGCCAAGTGAATGATAGTCGCATGGGGGAGGTGCTTATTAGTTTTATATTTTGATGGAAGGGGCAGGTAGATGTGTGGTTTATATTTAAGGTTTACATTCGCAGTTGGGAAATGTTTAATTTTCATGAAGAGTATTGGGTAGTAAGGAATTAATGAGGCGGATATGTTGTGGTAATGAGAGGTAGGGTTGTGTTGCTGAGTAGGAGGAGGAGGAGGGAGTAGGTGGACATGAGTATAGCAAGTGATGTGGTATAGAGATATAAGTAGGAGAAGGAAGCAAGACAGTGGAAGGATTTTGGGAGGAGGGGACATCATGATGGTAGAGGTCAGTAAGTAAGTGGAGGAGAAGGGGAGTTTGAACAGAAATAGGGGGAGTGGTTAGAGAGAGGAAGGGGATGGTCAGGGGAGAGTTTGGATTGGTTGGAGGGGGGGAGGGAGAGATAGGGGGAATAAATGTAGATGCCCTGGGGGTGGGTGGGAATTTGGGGTAGGGTAGGGGAGCGGAGTGAGCCCGCAGGGCGAACTGAGCGGGCAGAGCCAGGAAGGCAGGAAGAGAGCAAGAACCTATCAGTGGGCTTTTAAAATGCAGAAGGTAAGTACTGGGGACAGGGGATTAAGCAGAATAGAGAGGACTACAAAGTTTAGAATCAAGTATTGAGAGAAGAACAAAGTGAAGGTAGGGTTTGTATAATCTAAGAGAGAGAAAGAGTACAACGGAGTAGGGAATTGAGAATAGTAGGGAGAGGGTGCCACCTGGTAGACAAATAGGGAAGAGCACCTGTGAATCCACCGAGGGAGATCTCTAACTGGGTTGAGGTGAGGGAGAAAGGGAACTGAAGTTAGAAGTAAGTAAATAAGTAGGTAGGCTGCTGGAATTCCAGGCAGGGGAGCATATTGAACACCTAGTCAGGCTATTAGGTATCTATAATAGTACAGAGATTTAGCAACAATAGTACATACTTTCACAAACACCTTCTAAGAGAGGCGTAGTTCTATTCCCATACACAGGTTGAAGCCGAGGAGTTTGTTATATTTATTTTGGGTGTAGGCATCCAGGCTAGGCGAAGACGCAGAGGGTATTACAGGGTGGAAAGGTTTCACAAACACCTTCTAAGAGAGGCGTAGTTCTATTCCCATACATGGGTTGAAGCCGAGGAGTTTGTTATATTTATTTTGGGTGTAGGCATCGAGGCTAGGCAAAGACGCAGAGGGTATTACCTTTGGGGAAGGAGTTCTCCAGTAATCCCCATGGTGCATCCTATAACAGCTCCATGCTGTGGTGTGATATAGACCTCTGATAAGGGTTCTATACTCACACATGTCGGTTGTGGACGTTTTGTGTGTGTGTCACTGTCTGTGTAGGGAACAATGCATTTTAGGCTAGTCACACTCACTACAATTCGAATGTCCTACTTTGGCAATCCTGCTGATATCATTCATTGTGAAGTACACCTTTGGGGAAGGAGTTCTCCAGTAATCCCCATGGTGCATCCTATAACAGCTCCATGCTGTAGTGGGATATAGACCTCTGTTAGGGGTTCTATACCCACACATGTCGGTTGTGGATGTTTTGTGTGTTTGTCACTGTATGTGTAGGAAGCAATGCATTTTAGGCTAGTCACACTCACTACAATTAGAATGTCCTACTTTGGCAATCCTGCTGATGTTATCCAATGTGATATACACCTTTGGGGAAGGAGTACTCCAGTAAACTCCATGGCGTGTACTATAACTGAGTCGTGCTGTAGTGTAATAGACTAGTTAGGTAGGGGATCTACTCCCAGATATTGCAGGTGTGTGTGCCTGTGTGTGTGCACATGTGTGAGTGTGTGTGTGTGTGTATGTGTGTGTGTGTGTGTGTGTGTGTGTGTGTGTGTGTGTTTGTAACTCGTATCATGTGTGGAGGTGGTTGTGAGTGTGTGACACCTATGGCCAATGTGGAGCAGCCTTTGCTTAATTCTGATATGGTGGCCCTACTATATATCGCAATGTCCACCATACAGGGATAACAGATGTGAAATAGCTGGGAGGCTGGGGTGCAAAGCCATACCCATACATGTGACATTAAGGCCAGGCAATCACAGTTATCTACCCCAGTATTACTCAGAGCACACTCTCAACCCATGTCTCATACACGCACACATGCCTAGGCAACAGCCAGTATGTGGGTAGTACACTGCATTTTGGCCACTGATAGTAACTATGTAGTGATAGCAGTGAGCTACAGAGGGCATGGCACCCTGTCTATCTGTTCAAAATGCACGTACATGCAGACAGTGCACCCTCCCCATGTTCCCCAATGGACACCAGCAACACCTGTGGTGCCATCACATGTGACCCACAAAGGACATACCATGCCAAACAACATGCCCTGTATGAACAGATGCCACCACTGACACCAGGGAATGCCATTAGCATGCTATCAATGTAGGTGCAGGGTAAACCTGCTGCCCATTACCAGTTCCCACCACAGGTGGGCAAGACTTGCACATCTGATGATAATCTGTGTTCACAACATAGGCCAGACACCCCAGGTACAGTTCCATATGTCACTGTACATGCATGTGGGAGGTGTGCACATCCCAGACACCGTCCATGTCATGGACTAAGGAACACATACATGGCAAGCGATGCACAGCATTGGCCACACATAATATTCACCCAGGTGACTGGATGGGGAATACAATACCCACCTGTGTGGGCAAATGCAGAAACCACAGCCCTAAGCCACAATGTAGACCATTGTCATGTGGCCCTGATGCCAAGCTATACCCATCGCCTAGCCTTGTATAGCCGTCTGGCACAGTTGACCACCACACACCCGTGCAGACATGCACCCATGCATGTCAGTACTGGCACCCTGTATGTTTGTGTGTGTTGTATGGTGCATATGTTCACATCCCAACTCACTACAACCCCCATTGGCATACTGAAGCATGCTGTCTGATGTCAGACACCTCCCCATACCCTTTGCCCATACAACCTCCATATGACCCATGTGGTGCATGTGATACCTGCACAGTGATGTGTTGTGGCAATCCCACTACTGATGAGTTTTAATCCTGGCCCTGCCAAGTGTGTCAATGTGTGTGCATCCCTGTGAGAGTGTGGCTGTGTTGACAGTGGCACCTGTTCATGTGGACAGGCACGTGTACGTCACCTATCGTATAGCTACCATATCCCTGTTGCAGATGTCACTCACCATCACATATATGTTTTGAGGGCTCCACCACAGGTAACCCATGTGGCGCATCCAATAACTGCATAGAACTGTGATAGCACTACATAGTCATCAGGGGTTTAATACCCTGTGCTGGTAGGTGTGTGACACAAACATGCTTAGGTTTTACTCTCCCACCCCTCCCTGACTTGTCTTTGCCTCTGTCTGCCTCTCCCACTCCCTCTCTGGTGGATGAGGAGACCTACACCTGCTTTGCTTAGGCAGCAGCAAGTGTATTTTAAGTGATGCTCATGATCAGCTGATGACCTCTGCATGAATTGCAGCCCTCCCCTAGCTGATTGCATGTGGAACAGCTGTGGTAACATTCCCATAGCCAATTGCATGGAAACACACTCCAATATCTAGGAACATCATGTTGGTGATGGCCCTTTTCATTCACTGTGAGCAGGAACTAGATCTGTTGTTTGGCAAACAGCATCTCAGATGGATTGAGGAGTTACCTCTAACAACATTGACTGTGGAAACAGGGCAACACACAGGAGGGGGGTGTGCCTGAACTGACTACAGACTGTAAGTACTGCTATACTGCATTTGGAGTAATGTTGGTTTAACAGTGTGTGTGTGGATATGGCTGCCATGTCAGTTCTATGTTTATGAGGAATCCCCATCTGCAGGGTCATCTGCAGACTGGGCAGTGTGTTGTGCCTTTGGTTTCATGCATTACCCATGGAGCATCTATCTGTGGACTGCAGAAGGTAGTGTGAGGATTGCAGTCTGTAGATGGTGAAAGCCGTGACAGGTACTGACTTCATATCCCTCATAGGACATATGTTGCAACAAACCCTGTTACAACAGTAACCGTATGAGGTTATCACAATAACATGTCAATATTGGCACTGTGTATGTGCTTCCAGCCCCAACTCTGTCAACTTTTGCACATATGTCGTGCATGAAGAGGTGCATATGTGCTGTACACCATAATTAGTGTCATCATATCTGATAACAAGCCAGTGAGATATCAGACTGCTACACATCTTATGTACAGTAGGGGTTATATTTGATGACATAACCTGGACGTACTGAGGTCTGTGTACTTATGGTGAATGTCGACAGTGTGTGTATTGTTAATATTTACCTTGGCCTGTGTACAGACTGTGGTAGTTGTCATCGTCCTAGGTCCCGTCCTATCTGATGTTACATGCTGCTCTACTGTATGTTACCATATTGGCTTACATGTTTGTAGGGCCATAGACACACATGTCCCATACACAGTCAGCCATCAGACCAAACTGTGTAGTGGCCCTGTATATGCAGGGTTAGTGTGTAAGTGGCACATATGAGGATGGTGTTGAACAGATAGTTCATATACTGTAATATTATGCTAGCTTGCCATGTGTGACTGTGGTTCTGTTCTCATTGGTTGTGGTTATGCACTTATCCACAGGTGTATCTTACCCTGTGCTGTGACATGCCTGTACAGCCTGCTATATATGCAGGTACATGTACATTCCCCCATAGAAGACGTAGGCCAGTGTTGAGCCAGTCTGCCTGTAGCCTGCACAGTGCATTGTTACATGTCTAGCAGCTTAGTGTACTTACCCAGTGAGATGTCATGTGCAGATACTTGCCAGATGTACTCTTGCTGGGGCTCCCTTAACAGTCATGTATGTCAGACAGAGCAGTGGGATGCTGTACAGATGTATGTCAATATCTAGTGGGTACAATGTGGCCATTGCACCCCTGTACTAGTGGGTAGTATGTGTCAGGCCAGACAGGTGTGTGTGAATGCATAACCTATGGTAGCATATGTATACCAGTTGTTAGGTGTTATACCCATCTACATGGCTGTTAGCATCCATGTTATCAGGCATGGCACACATGTTTTGCACTAAGGGGTTCTGTGTATACCTCTGGACTGTACAGAGTGTGTCAGAATGTCCACACATATTGGCCAATATCTCTGCTGCAGTTGACAGGGGCAGTACGTGGCTAGCAGCGGTACTTTACTATGATGTCCTTAGGTTGTCTGTCAGTAGCCAATGGCACACATGTGGAAAGCAAATGTGACCTCCCCACACACACACACACACACACACCATGTCTGTGAAGGCAATCCCAATTACAATAGCAATAGTATATAGAACTGTAAAAGTACACAAATAAAGGTTTTCCATTCCTGCAAACCTGTGTGTGGTGTTTTTTCCTATGACCTCTCTGTGGGTATATGTTGCAGGCAATGATTGTCATTTGTATGGGTGGCCCATACAGTGTCCAGTTGTTCAGGTGTGAACTGTAGGCATAGTGGCTGTTCCATATTTTGTGCACCTTCTACATGTGTATCTTACTGTAATATCTCTGTGTATGTGTAGTCACATGTATATCTATATATACATATATATATATATATATATATATATATATATATATATATATATATATATGTGTGTGTGTGTGTGTATATCTGTATCTGCATATATGTGTCTGTGTATATGTATCCTGGGGATGTTGATGGTTTCCACATTTTACATTTTCTATGGGAGCCAGACTGTACTGCATGATATGTAAATAATACCAGCCTGACATCACACAGGTGGGATGTAGTACTGTTAACATCTTGAGCCCATGTCATGTCAGGTCCTTTTTATGGGATCTGCAACACTTGGTAGTGTATTGCAGGGGGTATGCGTTTGGCTGGGGGGGTATGCCTATTGTATATTGTTTGGGGCCTCTCAACCCCATTAACGGTGCATGTGGACATATTTGTTTTTGTTAATCTACCATTACTATCTACAGATGTATGGCCACATATATCTATATAGATATATCAGCTTACATATGTATGACTATGTCCTTATATACCTACACAGCTATATACCTGCGTACATATATTGGGGATTGGGGAAAAATCTCTAACCCAAATCCCACAATAACTATCAACCTATTTAACTTCTCCCAACTTATTAACTCCATTACCAGACCTAACAAAGCTAATCCCCCTGGCTCCATACTTGACTGGATTCTAGTATCTTATCCAAAGTTATAAAATCTGGCATCACTCCTGACCCTTTAGGAGACCACCTCCCTGCCTACTCCATTCGAGCTACTCCCACCTCCCCACACTCGCACCACTACACTCACACTCGAAACCTCTCTAACTTCAACCCTACTTCTTTCTCTGACTCTCTTAAACTCACCAACTGGAATCCTATAAAAATATTACCATTAGACGAAGCCGTCAACTATTTCAATTCAACATTCTTAACAGTCCTTAACTCTCTAGCTCCAACAAGAACAAAAAGAGTTAAAGCAAATACCTCCCCTTGGCTCACCAAAGACACAAAAAAGTTAATGCTCCAAAGGGATAAAACCTGGAAGTACTACACTAAACACAAGCAACCCGAAATATTCCTCAAGTATAAGCAGTTAAGAAACCTAACCAAGAAACAAGTTATTAAAGATAAAAAGTCCTACTACATCAAACGTCAAGAAAACCATGCTAGGAACCCCAAGCAATTCTGGAATTCCATCAATTCCCTCCTCAGACCAGGTACTAAAAACAACCCCTGTCCAGATACCAGCAAATCTGACCTTGAAATAGCCTCACTATTTAATTCCTTCTTCACCTCTTCCATTGCTGAGCTAACCAAGACATTTACTAACAATCACCTTCCTCCCCTCCCTGCTCAATCTTCCATAATCTGCTCTCCCCCCTCCTCTTTCAAACTCAAACCAGTATCTACCGACCAAATAAAGAAACGTCTGTATAAACTAAAGCCCTGCTCCAATGCCCCTGATAACATTCCATCCTCCTTCCTAAAAATAGCTTCTGACTCTATTGCTCTACCTATCAGCATCCTAATTAATAGGTCATTACTTGAATCCTATGTACCTAAACTATGGTGTACCACTTACATTCTACCTCTCCACAAAGGCGGCAAAAACTGTACTGTCTCAAATTTCCGCCCTATAGCCATTCTCTCCCCTGTCTCCAAAATCCTAGAAAAATGTATCCACCTGCAACTTCTTCCATTCCTTACCAAGCACCAACTTCTCTCTCCTACCCAACATGGCTTCCGCCCAGGACACAGTACTAATACCGCCCTTCTCTCCTTCTTGCACTCCATCAATTCAGCTTGTGACTCCGGTAATATAGTATCCATGGTCCTACTGGATTTATCCAAAGCTTTTGACACCATCTCTCACACCCACCTTCTAAATCACCTATCTAATCTCAACCTTTGCCCAAAGACTCTTTCCTGGTTCTCCAGCTACCTTTCAAACAGGTCCCAAGCTGTGAGATGGGGCCAATCCACCTCTACTTTTCTTCCTACACCTACCGGAGTACCTCAAGGTTCCATACTCGGCCCATTACTATTCAATATCTTTATTAATTACTTCCACAAAGCCATCCCTAACACCAAAATTGTGCAATATGCTGATGATTCCACATTGATCTGCTCTGCCTCTAACCTAACAGACCTCCAAGTCCTAACTCAAAGTGCCTTCTCAACCACTGAAAACTGGATGCTACAAAATCATCTCTCCCTAAATGCTAACAAAACTAAGATCCTCCTTTTCTCTCCCTCTAAATCATCCTCCCTTGATAAAAACTCATTTCACATTACCAGCCTTAGTAACTCCTCTATCGAGATTGTACCCTCCACCAAACTTCTAGGTGTTACAATCGATGATCAACTAAAATTTAATACCCATATCCAGCTAAACATCAAAAAAACACACATAAAACTAGGTTTACTGTATAGAAACAACCACTTCCTCTCTCCTCATTCCACACTAACCCTTGCCTCTACCTACCTCCTTCCCTCCCTCTAATATGGAGCCCCCCTGCTCACTAATCTTTCATCCACACTTACCACCAAATTGGAACTATGCTACAACAAAATCTCTAGATTTGCCACAAATGCCAAATCCTCTTCCCATCACTGCTCCTCTCTTCACTCTCTAAACTGGCTCGAACTTCCCAATCAACTTAACTTTATCCAGATCACCACAGCCTTCAAACTATTGTTACACCCTTCTAACTGCCCTGCTCTTTCTAATATTCTACAACCTTACACCCCCCTTAGACCACTTAGATCTTCTCATCTAAACCTGATCACAGTTCAAAACCCCAGCGCCCAGCAGGTCATCTTCTCTTATCCTTTACCCTGGCTAAAAAATGGAATGCCCTGTCCTCATCACTAAGGACATGTACCAACCTTAATAACTTCAAAACCCAACTTCATTCCTACCTCTATCTAAACAGAATCTGCAACTGCACTCTTCAGCCTACAACTCGTAAACAGTCTTCTCCCTTTACTCCAGGCTAACCTCCTCCTATTTCACCTTCCTATTCCTTTCTAAAAATTATTTAGCTTAGGGAACAAAACAGTAAAACTTGTATTTTCATTATGCAAGCCTTTTTTTCCCTCCTTAACAATAATTGAAATTGTTTAGTGTTTATTCTTTTGTAACTACCTGTTATCTATAATACATACTGTCTATGACTTTGCATGTTAATTGAAACTGTTTTTGTAATCAAAACTATTTAAACTGTTGTATTTCCTTGTTGGAGCTTTTCTCCCCGGGCCTCCACTGAAAATGGGCCCCCAAGCCCAGTGGACCTCCCCGGGAATCAAACTGAAATAAAATAAAATAAAATAAATATATGTACCTTGTTGTGCATATGTCGACATGTAGGTGCAGACATATATATGTGTCGATGTAGGCATTTGCATCTATATATGTTCATATATATATTTCTATATATGCATATATTTCTAAATATATATATATATATATATATATATATATATATCTACATATATAGATATGTTGTATCTGTTTAGATATTAATGTATTTACACACACATACATCTAGATGATTGTTTACATTCTCTGTACTGTAGCATGACTGGGCTGGATGATATGATTCTGAAAACATCAGATTTATGTATATCTGTCATGGCTAAGTGGTAAATTACTTTGTCTATGGTGTGCAGGGTTCTGGGTTTGAGCCTTGCAGAGGCTGTTTATTTTGTTGCTGGGCAAAATACGGGCCGTTGGATACAGTGTGATTAAGGCACTTTAAAGCAGTTGTAAGCGGGTTTGCATGGAGGTAAGCACTGCTAACTTCCTGTTACAGTTTCTTATACTCAGCTTCTATATTGCTTAACCTGTGTAGGCATAGCTTACCCCCACGCAAACAGGCTTAAACCCGCTCACTGCTGCTTAAAGGTGCTTACTCCCATGTACCTCTGCGCTATTTTCTTTAAAAGAAAAGAAAAAGGGGTTGATAGGAAAGTGGTGAAAAAAAGGGCAGTAAGAGGGAAAGACAGTAGGGAAAATAGCCAGGGATGTGCAGGAAGGGTGTAGGGAAGGTCCATAGCTGCCCATTTCTTCTACAGCAACAGCTGTGCATATACACTGAATTTGGAGGTAGATTTGGACACACAAACCCCTGGGAGGGGTTGAGGTGAACAAAAATAAGTTGTGATGCCAAATAGACCAGATTACATGTGTCCAGTGGACACGTGCGGAATGGACAGCTATGTTTGGGACGAGATTTTTTGTGGCAACAGATTGCCCTTTTGTTTTTTTTTCAGGTGAGAGTGGGATGTTGGGCCACAAAATGTTAACAGTAAGCCATGCCACCTGAATGATGTGCGGCTGGTATCGATAACATATCATAAAGTATAGTCTGGCTACCATAGTGAATGTACAATGTTTAAGCAATAAACATTCCTAAGATACATATACACAGACACAGGTATGCAGATACATATATATATATATATATATATATATATATATATATATATATATATATATATATATATATGTATGTGTGTGTGTGTGTGAAAATATATAAGAGCACTGAACCTCAGCTGGATAAAACACTGCTTTAATGAAACTAAGAACAACGGTGAGCACTTTCGCAGTCAAGCTGCTTCCTCAGACAATTCAAACTAAACCATTTCATACATTTAAATATGCTTTTCATATCGTGACATCACATCAAGTTCAGCATTTAAAGATACAACACCAAACATCATAACAAAAAATATATATAACATATATAAAAAATATATAAAAAGCCAACAAATGATAATACAGTCCTTAATTAACTATAAATATTTTAAAACATTAATTCATAAAAATTGATATATAACAAACCTCTCATTTATGTAACGGTCTATTGACCAATACAGGTTGAATGGGCAACTTGTCATTAAGTCCTTTACCCATATTCCCCCTCATCCTAATAATCCATTTAAACTCAGTGTTTTCAACCCTGTTTCTAACAAGCCCCTGTCTAACATTAGATGGTACCATTTCAACAGCCATAAGCCTAAACTCATGTCCTGCCCCTGCAGCCATAACATGTTGTGCCAAAGCATTGGTGTCAACATGTTTAGATATGTCATAAAGATGTTCCCTGATCCGATCTCGTAATCTGCGTGTGGTCATACCTATATAAAAAGAAAAACATTCTACACAATAACCTAGATATACCAAGTTGATACAATTACAATTCGCTCTCAAATGGAAGCTCAGTTGTCTCCCTATGTCCAGATGATGAAATTCACCTGAAGTGTCAAGATACTTGCAAAAATTGCACTGATTACATGGTATAGTACTATACCCAGACTCTAAAATCTGGCTATCATTTTGAGAGTCCAATTTAGGGCCACAGAGAATTCTTTTAAGGAATTTTTTGTTTTTAAATGCATAATGTGGGACATCACCAACCATTCACCTTACTCTTTCATCAGCACAAAGGACATTCCAGTTCTTATGAAACACATTCAACAACTTAATGTTACTAGAATAGGTAACTGGAACTCTCATAAATGTATCCCCAAAACTGACATTTGTTGCTGACCTGTCTGTCTTAGAAAAATAGGGTTTGCCTAAGCCTGACCTCATAGTATGTGTCTGTGCAAGTGCTGTGTTGACTTCCTTCTTAGAGTATCCTCTCTCAAGGAAAGATTTACTAAGTTTGGCAAGTTCTCCACTAAATTTTCCATCATCAGCTGTTAATCTTGACACTCTCAATGCCTGCCCTTTCATCACGTTCTTAAAAATGTGCTGTGGGTGCATACTGTTAAGTTCCAAACTGGTATTCCTATAGCATTCTTTTTTAAATATTTCTGTGTTGAAATCTCCTTGCACAGATCTATGAATACATTTTTATTTTAATTTTTTATTTATTTAACATTTGTTGACCGGGAAAGTCCGACTAGGTTCCACAGATCCTGTTTTCAGCGGAGGCCTGGGGAGAAATGCTCCAGAAGCATGTCTTTACATATATCAAGAAACTCAATTGATGTATTACAACTACTAACTGTGAATTTCAAAAAATTTGTTGTGTTATTAATGAATTCTACAAACCGGGAAAAACTAGGCTCATCTCCCTCCCACAGAAGGAAGAGGTCGTCCACAAATTGACGAAAGAATATTATGGGGAAGCCCATGCCTTCCTTCAACACATATTCCTTTTCCCAGGTAGCCATAACTATGTTGGCGTAGCTATTGGCACAAGATGTGCCCAAAGCCATACCATCATGTTGTCTAAACAACTCATTCTCAAAAAGGAACAAATTGTTCTCCAAAACAGTTTCTAACAGAAAGCAAATTAGATCAGTTTTATTAGAATCATAAGTATCTTCATCAACTAGACATCGTTTTAACATGTCTCTCCCTTGACAATTGGGAATAACTGTGAATAATGATTGCACATCTAGAGTTGCCATAATACAGGTGTCAGAGGATGGTTTATCAACCATAGAATTATAAAGTTCCTCTAAAAACTGTTTCGTATCCTTTAGGATATATTGGTTCTTGAGTATTATCGGTTTCAGATGTTGTTCAATGTATAATGATAAAGGCTCTGTAGCCCATCCGCCACTACTGGCCTCATGGGTGGTTCAATAGGGTGTTTGTGGATTTTAGGGAGGCCCTGAATTATGGGTATGAGGTTCTTTCACTAATAAATATTTAAACAGTTCCTGATCAATACTATCACATTGTAGACACTCAAATAATCCATTATGTATAGATATAATATTTCTCTCAACATCCCTATGTGTAATACTTTCATAGGCTATAGGCTCATTCAACATGTCTGACATAACCGTCCTATACCAGTCATGGTCCATCACTACTAAAGGACCCCCTTTATCGGCTGGTCTAATGGAGATAGTTGTATCCTGCCGTAAATTATTCAAGGCTTGCTTCTCATATACATTCAAATTACAGAAACATTTGGTCTTGGTATTATTATCATAAAGTTTGTAAATGTCTTTCAAACACATTCTTTCAAATGTTTCAACAACTCTGTTAACCATGGGCACATAACCACTAGGTTTTTTAAAAGTTTTAACTGGACCAACAGTATCCTGTATATCCCCCCCATAAAGCAGCTTCAACATGATGTTACGCGTAAATGTTTTAAGTTCAATAATGTTATCAGTTAAGGACATTCTGTCCGATGGTATGAAGGTCATACCTTTCTGAAGTACAGCTAACTCATATTCCGAAAAAGTCCATTTTGATATGTTCCACACTAGCGTTCATTGTTTCCTTGCCACATCCTTTTCAGCATTTGTGAGTTGTTGTTCTCCATGGGTGCTTTCCGTTTCACCCGTCCACGACTTTGCAACCTCTCCCGAAAATGGTTAGCTCTAATCAGGAATGGTGAATTGAAAGAATGTGCCCCATTAGCTACATTAAGTGAAGTTTCACCAACTAGTAATCCATCTGCTATAATTTGTCCCCCTTCCTTCCTTTGTGCGCCACTCTGAATGTGAACAACAGCAGAGGGAGAGGTCACAGAGTCGTGGATAGGTGAAACGGAAAGCACCCATGGAGAACAACAACTCACAAATGCTGAAAAGGATGTGGCAGGGAAACAACGAACGCTAGTGTGGAACATATCAAAACAGACTTTTTCGGAATATGAGTTAGCTGTACTTCAGAAAGGTATGACCTTCATACCATCGGACAGAATGTCCTTAACTGATAACATTATTGAACTTAAAATATTTACGTGTAACATCATGTTGAAGCTGCTTTATGGGGGGAATATACAGGATACTGTTGGTCCAGTTAAAACTTTTAAAAAACCTAGTGGTTATGCTCCCATGGTTAATGGGGTTGTTGAAACATTTGAAAGAATGAGTTTGAAAGACATTTACAAACTTTATGATAACAATACCAAGATCAAATGTTTCTATAATTTGAATGTATATGAGAAGCAAGCCTTGAATTATTTACAGCAGGATACAACTATCTCCATTAGACCAGCCAATAAAGGGGGTCCTTTAGTAGCGATGGACCATGATTGGTATAGGACGGTTTCGTTAGACATGTTGAATGAGCCTATAGCCTATGAAAGTATTACACATAGGGATGTTGAGAGAAGTATTATATCTATACATAATGGATTATTTGAGTATCTACAATGTGATAGTATTGATCAGGAATTGTTTAAATATTCATTGGTGAAAGAACCTCTTATACCCATAATTCAGGGCCTCCCTAAAATCCACAAACACCCTACTAAACCACCCATGAGGCCAATAGTGGCGGGTGGAGAATGGGCTACAGAGCTTTTATCATTATACATTGAACAACATCTGAAACCGATAATACTCAAGAACCAATATATCCTAAGGAATATGAAACAGTTTTTAGAGGATCTTTATGATTCTGTGGTTGATAAACCACCCTCTGACACCTTATTATGGCAACTTGAGATGTGCAATCAATATTCACAGTTATTCCCAATTGTCAAGGGAGAGACATGTTAAAACGATGTCTAGTTGATGATGGTACTTATGATTCTAATAAAACTGATCTAATTTGCTTTCTGTTAGAAACTGTTTTGGAGAACAATTTGTTTCTTTTTGAGAATGAGTTGTTTAGACAACGTGCTGGTGTGGCTATGGGCACATCTTGTGCCAGTAGCTATGCCAACATAGTTATGGCTACCTGGGAAAAGGAATATGTGTTGAAGGAAGGCATGAGTTTCCCCATAATATTCTTTTGTCGATTTGTGAACGACCTCTTCCTTCTGTGGGAGGGAGATGAGCCTAGTTTTTCCTGGTTTGTAGAATTCATTAATAACACAACTAATTTTTTTAAATTCACAGCTAGAGCTTCTAATACATCAATTGAGTTTCTTGATGTATGTATTCATAGATCTGTGCAAGGAGATTTCAACACAGAAATATTTAGAAAAGAATGCTATAGGAATACCTATTTGGAATGTAATAGTATGCACCCACAGCACATTTTTAAGAACGTGATGAAAGGGCAGGCATTGAGAGTGTCAAGATTAACAGCTGATGATGGGAAATTTAGTGGAGAACTTGCCAATCTTGGTAAATCTTTCCTTGAGAGAGGATACTCTAAAGGAAGTCAACACAGCACTTGCACAGACGCATTCTATGAGAACAGGCTTAGGCAAACCCTATTTTTCTAAGACGGACAGGTCGGCAACGGATGTCAATTTTGAGGATAAATTTATGAGAGTTCCAGTGACCTATTCTAGTAACATTCAGTTGTTGAAAAATGTGTTTCATAAGAACTGGAATGTACTTTGTGCTGATGAAAGAGTAAGGCGAATGATTGGTGATGTCCACATTATGCATTTAAAAACAAAAAATCCCTTAAAAGAATTCTCTGTGGCCCTAAGTTGGACTCTCAAAATGATAGCCAGATTTTAGTTTGGGTATGGTACTATACCATGTAATCAGTGCAATTTTTGCAAGTATCTTGACACTCCAGGTGGATTTCACATCCAGACACAGGGAGACAATTGAGCTTCCATTTGAGAGCCAATTATAATTGTACCAACTTGGTATATCTAGGTTATTGTGTAGAATGTTTTTCTTTTTATATAGGTATGACCACACGCATTAGGAAACATCTTTATGACATATCTAAACATGTTGACACCAATGCTTTGGCACGACATGTTATGGCTGCGGGGGCAGGACATGAGTCTAGGTTTATGGTTCTTGAAATGGTACCATCTAATGTTAGACAGGGGCCAGTTAGAAACAGGGTTGAAAACAGTGAGCTTAAATGGATTATTAGGATGAGGGCGATTATGGGTAAAGGACTTAATGACAAGTTGTCCATTCAACCTGTATTGGTCAATAGACCATTACATAGATGAAATGCTTGTTATATATCAATTTTATGAATTAATTTTTTAAAATATTTATAGTTAATTAAGGACTGTATTATCATTTGTTGTTTTTTTTATATATTTTTTATATATGTTATATATATTTTTGTTATGATGTTTGGTGTTGTATCTTTAAATGCTGAATTGATGTGATGTCACGATGTGAAAAGCATATTTAAATGTATGAATTGGTTTAGTTTGAATTGTCTGAGGAAGCAGCTTGACTGCGAAAGTGCTCACCGTTGTTCTTAGTTTCATTAAAGCAGTGTTTTATCCAGCTGTGGTTCAGTGCTCTTATATATTTTCACATATACTTTCTGTTATTGGAGCACTGATTTATCTACATAGCCTACTTATTTTTGTTGGATATATATATATATATATATATATGTGTGTGTGTGTGTGTGTGTGTGTGTGTGTGTGTGTGTGTGTGTGTGTGTGTGTGTGTGTGTGTGTAACTACACATACACACACAGAGGTATGTCTAGGATGATACATAATTAGTGGGTGCACACCACACTGAACAGCCAGTATCCCTACAGTTGCAACCTCATCTATTGGATAGTGTATGAGTCACCCATACAAACAACAATTGTTGCCTGAAACATATACCTACAGAGAAGTCAAAGGATGTAATACCACACACAGGTTTACATACATTTTAAAGGTTTATTTGTGCACTATTACAGTGGTATATGCCACGTCATATAGCTGTGTAGACTTTGAAATACATACAGATGAATGCAACTCTCAAACAGATCATTTAATGCATTAATCCGAAAGCATAACATATGTTGGTGTCAACGCCAAGGCATCAAGTAGTACAACAAGAAAGACAGACTGGACCACAGGATAAAAATCAGTCAGAAGTAAGTAATGCAGATGTACAGCCCTGCAGCCTCTAAATACACTGTGCATACAACCCCTAGGGGGAAAATACCTAGGTTGACACAATGGGAGGTATCTGTTATATAACAATGCATACCTGTAATCATCACAATCACACTGACAAACAGAAGAATCCATAAGGCAGTAATCCGTAGGCCAGCAATGTTCACAAGGTGAAATGTATGGTAATGTACATCCGTATACCTTAAGTCAGCTGAATACTGGTATACCTCAAATGTTGTAACACCCTAGGATAGTTATGGTGCATACCCCACCCCATAGACTGACTTACAGGGACATATAACACTGTTACATACACTGACCTCTACTGCAGAGGGACACACATGTGTTGTGCAGATGAAGCCCACACATATATGGTGCATATGTTCTGTATGCCATTATTCATTGACATCATACCCGATAACAAGCCAGTCATATAACAGACTACTGGTGTTTCTGAGGACATTACTTGGACATTCTGCAGTTGTGTGTACAGTACTGTGGTCTGTGTATGTAGGGCAGGGCTCTGCAACCTTCACTATCCAGAGAGCTATGTATGGTCCCTCCCCCATCAAATGAAAGTAATCGGGAGCCACAACAGCTATTTGACCCGTAAAATGAAGATAACAGAGCATATAAGGTTACACATATAGTTATGCTAAATATAAAAGACTAAGTGCATAAGAACAATACCTGACGTATGTCCATAATTATGTTCATATGTTGGGATTGCTTGATCTGTGCGTGTGTTTTGTGTGTGTGTGTGTGTGTGTGTGTGTGTGTGTGTGTGTGTGTGTGTGTGTGTGTGTGTGTGTGTGGTGCAGTAGAGTGGCCATTAATCCTCAAAGGTACAGGGAGCAACTACAGTGGGTTGTAAGAGCCACATGTGGCTCTAGAGCCACAGGTTGCAGAACCCCAAGTTAGGATTATTGACGGCAATATGTGTATTGCGCATACATACCTTGGGCTGTGCACAGACTGTGGTAGATGCCATTGCTAATAGTCCTGTTCTATCTGATATTACATGCTGCTCCAGTGTATGATACCCTACTGGCTCACATGTCTGTAGGGCCAGACACACGTGTCCCATATCACAGACAGCCATCGGACTACACTGTGCCATGACCAGTGCATGTAGGGTTACTGTGTGAGTGGCACATATGAGGATGGTGTTTAACAGACAGTCATTATAGTGTCATATTAAGCTTGTGTATCACATGTGTCTGTGGCTGGGATGACATTGGATGTGGGTATGCACTCGCACAGGTGTCTGCCACACTGTGCTGTGACCTGCGTGTGGAGCCCACTATAATTGCAGGAACATGTGTATTCCCCCATACAAAATATAGTCCAGTGTTGTAGCAGACTGCCTGTAGTTTGCACAGTGCTTTGTGACATGCCTAGCAGCCTAGTGTAATTACCCAGTGTGCTGTTATGTAAATTTATTTGCAAGACATACTGCTGCCAGGCCACCATAACTGTTGTATATTTCTGACAAAGCAGTGGTGTGCTTTACAGATGTATGTCAGTATCTACTGGGTAGTATTTGCCCATGTGACCTCTGCACCACCAGGTATTATGTGTCAAGACAGACTGGCGTGTGTGTGTGCACAAACTGTGCGGGCATATGTAGTCCAGTATTGTCGTGATATACCCATGTACATGGCTAGTCACATCCCCAGTGTGAGGTGTGGTCCATATGTCATGCATGAAGGGGAAATGTGTACACTTCAGGACAGCCCACATAGTGCCAGACTGTCCACATATATTGGTCATATCCCCGATATAGTCCATAGGATCATTACTGTACTAGCAGTGGTACTGTACTATGATGTCCTTAGGATATCTGTTCATAGGCAATGGCGTACATGTCTACAGCAGATGTGACCTCCCACACCTAACATGTCTGTTAAGACAACCCCTATTACAGTAGCAACAGTCTACACATATACCTGCAATACATCCATGACATCCCCTTGCACTAAGCGGTTGGGACTATTGGTGTTGAGGTAGGACTCCACTCCATGTTCTGGACATATGGTAAACATATATGTGTACATATTTATCCACATATCTATGTAGATATATGCACATATACATATCCACATACATATATGGACATATAGATATCCACGTGAATATATGTATATATATATATATATATATATATATATATATATATATATATATATATATATGTATACATGTAAACACTCACATATATACATACATACACACAGCAATGACTTCAACAATTGGCTAAGCTTCTGATGTCATTCAAAGGGGATCCAATATCTGTCTGCCTGGGATGACATGATTGACATATCACAATGCCTTGCCAGAGATGGTCTGCACCTGTTGCCCCTAGGATTCAGGTTACTGGCTAATGCTCTTGCCACCCCCATAGTGCCTTTTCTAGGCCAGGTTCAAAGGACAAAACCACCAACATAACAGATACAAGCATGCAAAACTGAAGGTAATGCTACTCAAAGCTTGAAGTCTTATCCTAAACATGCACTCTCTCGAGGCACACCTACAAATGGAGAACATTGGTATCTGTCCAGTAACTGAGACCTGGTTCAACGCTCCACTGAGCACACCTGCAGTACCAGGCTACCACTCTTACTACACATTTCGGCCACCAAAACAAGACCAAAACACTACAGGAGGAGGAGTGTCCATATTCAACAAGGTTATTCACGCATCCAGGCTGGTTCCTAACACAATGCATCTGAATATCTCCTGGTGCAACTAACACTAGGTAAGACTGCAATCCAAACTGTAGCTTGCTACAGAACCCCCACCATGACCCAAGATCCTCACTACACCTTACTAAACATACTGGAATTATTGAGATACAACCAAAAACCCTCATATTGGGTTATTCAAACTACCCCATCATTAACTGGGAGAGCTATTCAGGTAACAATGCCTTTCACCAAAGGTTCTTGGAGGTCATGGATTCCAACGCCTTGGATCACGTAATCCATTGTCCAACCAGGGGCTCCAATATCCTAGACCTGGTCATTACCAACATGGGATATAGATGCTCCACACCAGTGGTCACCCCCTCATTGGTCAGGTCTGACCATAAGCTATTCACCGTTAACACCCACATCCCACCCCCAAACCCCAGGAAGGACATCCCTGTACAAATCCTCTACAAAGCCAACTTCATGCTACTCAAGTCAGACATGAGAAACTGTGATACACCTGTGGAGATGGGAGATGATAGACCAACTGCTGAATCCTACAGAGAAGCACTGTGTAAGCACATCCACTCATGCATGTATCGTGCCATCACAAATAGAACCAAGATGCCCCCCTCCAAACAAAGACAGCCAATATGGTGGACCCCTGCCATAAACAAACTGTACAATAGAAGGAAGAGACTGTTGAAGACAGAGGGATAATCCCAGGATGCAAACAACTCCATTACCAGCCTCAGTAAGAAGCTTAGGTCCCTCATAGAATCTGCCAAAGCTAGTTACATATATGAAATAGCCACAGATTCCAAAGACAACAACAAGCCATTCTATAGTTATGTCCAGAATCTAACTGGCAATGCTCAGAACTGATCAGAGCTACAACACAATGGCATTAAATATACTGATCCCAAGGATTTTGCCAATATCCTGGCAGATCAATGTACTGCCACATTCACCCCCCTCTCACTCCCTAAAAGGCCCATCTCAGTACCAAAGTATTGCAAAATACAAGTAATCATGACCACACAGGTAGAAACTGCACTATCCACAGCTAAGAATACAGCATCCATGGGAACAGATGACATTCCAGGCTGTGTACTACATGAACTACAAAATGAACTTGCACCTCACCTATGTGTCATGTGTAATCATAGCCTCACCTCAGGCTTCGTGCCCACTGAGTGGCACACAGCTACAGTTATCCCACTCCATAAGAGGGATCCACCTTGGATCCCAGGAACTACCATCCCATCAGTTTGTCGAGCCTGCTCTGCAAGGGCATGGAATGCATTATAATGGAACATATAAACTAAGACATTGGCAAGCCTCAAAGACTGTACCCCACCTAGATTGGCCTTGTGAAGGGCCAATCATGTTTCCTGAACCTGACTGACTATTTTGAATCAGTCTCCAGAGCTGTGGAAGGGGGTAAGGCAGTCCACACAGCCTATCTGGACCTCAACAAGGCCTTCGGCACCATCTCCCACTCTGGAAACATAGATAAACGTACTAAGCTGGCCATACATTTCCACATCACATGATAGGTTGCCAACTGGCTTACTGACTGAATGCACACTGTAAAAGTAGCTGACTCTAATACCAGCTGACAAGTGACAAGTGGAGTACCTCAGGGTTCAATCCCGGGACCGCTCATGTTTGGTATCTACTTCTCTGAAGTACATGCAAACACTATGGGACCCTGTCTAACAAAGTTCACAGATGACTGCAAACTGGGAGCCACTGTTGAATCACCAAATGATGTGGGTATTCTACTAAAGGGCATTACAGAAACAGATGCCTGGTGCCAGAGCCATGGGCTTAAGCTTAATGGCCAGAAATGTGTGGTTATCCCCTTTGGGAAATACCATGTACCCATGAATTATTACATAGGTGGTAGTACACTAAACACCAAAGGTGTGATGACAGACTTAGGGACACAGGTGGACAGTGGTGTCACATTTAATAACCACATTGCCACAACAGCAAGGTGATCCTTCTATGTGATACACCTCATCACTAATGTTTTTTCATCCAGGAAAACAGAGGTAGTTGTCCCACTGTACTCATCCCTCATTACACACATTATAGAGTACAACGCCCCATTTAGTATGTACCTCACATGACATCTGCAACAGCTGCAAAGGCCACATAAATACATCACTAAAAGTATCACAGGCCTAAAGCACATGTCCTGTGCTGACCATCTCAAAAACCTCCAGCTATACTCTGTGACATATTGTATACTCAGAGACAATCTCTGTTTAACATACAAGGCCATTTCAAACCCATCTGTAATAAGTGTATGTAATGCCATGTACAATACATGTGTATATGTGCTGTCATTACAGTAGCAAGGGGTGTGAGTGTCATGTCTGGGACACACAAGTATATGAGACCTGCACAGCACTGTTATCCATATGAATGTGTTACGTGCAGGGGTAGTAACTCAGGGTACATGCTGTCACACTGGCATTTAGTGTAACATGGTGGTACTACTTTTGACAGTGCTGTCCCAGGCAAGGGTAGAGTGCTAAAAGTACTACTGACAACAAGCACACCTGCAGGCATAGTTGGACTCTGAGGCCTCAGTGTCATGTTCCTGATGTGTCGGCTGTGTCACCGTGTATATCCCCTACTGGATAATGATCAGACATGTGGAATGCCACTGTAGAGTACTGTATGTACAGAACATGTTAGTGAGGGCATACAACATTTAGTACTAGCATACATATTGTCAAACATCCATCTGTCAACACATTCATCCTACTGCATAGCCACTTGCCAAGCTGATGTCTGTGAGTCCCTCTACAGATCTGTAGATGGCAGGTATCCAGCTGGGATACGTACAGACAACCTATGCCTGATTGACACTGACATGTCTGCCCAGCTGTGTAGTAACTGGCACAAATAGGAGACAACAACCTGTACGGACCACCTGCCATGGGTACCTACACTACCACAGTCAACAGAACATGCTTGGGTACAGGTCTCCAACACAGGCACTAAGCATGTGTTTTAATACATGTTGCATACATTTCAAATGGATCACCTCAGTGGCCATGTGCAGAAGGCACCCCGAGGATTGGTTGATGCATGTCACTCTCACCCTGACGGTCAACAAAGTGGTGTCTGTCGATAGATTGCCTGCTGGCACATGGCAGGTAGCATGATACCAATGTACACACAACCCCTACACAACCCATCTCCCCATGGACACAGTTTGGTTAGGTTGTGTGTACATTGGTATCATGGTAGCATGATACCAAAGTACACACAACCCCTACACAACCCATCTCCCGATGGACAATAGCCATGGACACAGCTATGACCACCTACAGCAATGCACCACAGTACTGACACATGTGTACGTGTGTATTACTGAGGATAACAGTGTCTGTTAGTATACCTGTAAGTTGGAACTCCATAATGGCCTTCACAACCACCTCAACACCCATTGCCATAGTCAGATGTTGCTGCTGCTGTGTTGGACATGACATGTACCCTATTACACTCCTCACCCTAATGGCTACATGAGCCATCCATTACCAGCACAACAGTGTTGTACAAATGGGTCGATAGGCATGCAAAACCCATTGAGGCCTGGCAAGTGTGTGTATGTTTGCATGTTTGCATATCTGTAGGGTACAGCATTCTGAGGCCACATACTCCTATTACACTACACATTGCCACACAGTAGTACAGACAGTGTTGTCACCTCCCATAGGTGAGGCATGGCAATGCAACAACTACTATGCCTGTGGCATGTGCATTAGATGCATATCCCTGCAGTACCAGTGTAGTGATATACAATGGGTTAGATTGCAGTCATGGGCAATGTGTGATAGTCGGTATGTCAGTGTCATCATGGGTTCCAGTGCATACAATAACCACTGGGGGATGTGGGTGATGTGTACACTGCCAATACACCATGGTACACCTGGTATATGCCCCATGTACCATTTTATGGTGACCACTGTCGCCATCAACCATACAGGTAACTGAAACCACAATACAGCCCAGTTACACATGTGCTGTGTGCAGCCTACCTGTGACACATTGGATACATGGAATAGTTAGTTAGCACCAATAGGTCCAGGTTTTTCTGATGTGTGTCTGCCTGTTATGTGTCTGTTAATGTGTGTATGATGGTATGTCACACTATGTATTATCCATATATGACCATTACATCCACCATTACCATACTGTAAATGTCTGTGGATGTTCTACATGTAAAATGTAACCTGGTACACACCTCACCCTAAATGTTATGTGGTGTGTGCAATGAAAGCTATACAGTTCAGTAGCACTACATACCTAGGTAGGGGTTTAGTCAACGTGTTGCCATGTAAGAGTGTGCATGTATGTGGATGGGTCTACATACAGTAGCAGATTATACATGTCCCAGTGGGTCACCTGTATATGTGGCACAGGTAATAACTGTTAGACAATCCTGTGACATGTGTGCAACTGTACTCTGGATAAGTCACAGCCATGGTGTCACCACAGTGCCATAACCCTTGTGGAATATGACTGCAGACCATCCTCCTGCTGATACATGTACACCTACAACACAAATGGATAACATTATGGAGATCACAATCACCCAGTGTTACTAACAGCTGACATGCATCATAACTGGATGGCTACACTACCTGACATGTATGAATTACACATTACTCCTGACAACATGTTACACTGCAGTAAATTGCTGCACTGCATTACAGTCACCGTGTGCATCAGAACCATATTGGCCTGTCTCTGCATCGATGTTATGGATGACAGGGATATGGCACAGGCATCATCATATGCACATGGTGTGTTGCTGGTTTGCCAGAGACCGAGGGTGGTCCATACATTTCACACCATGTATGTGGGTGAGGGGTTTAATTATTTGGATGGGGTGTGGTGATGTGGTGCGTGTTGGTATGGGGTTGCCCTACATATGTTTGTATATTGTGTGCGTATGCATGCACACAGTTCTCCCATGTGGCTGCCCATACAGGTGTTTTTGGACAGCTGAAGACCATACAGGCAGGGTGTGCAGTTCAAAGAGGCACAGAAAAATGATAGGCATAGTTTTTATTCAAACTAAAGGGGTGGCGAAAGCCACATAACTATGGGCTAGGCTTATAAATGCCCTTGGGCAGATAGCCTAGTATGAACCTATGAACCTATGAACCTATGAACAGCCTCTGGCCACAGACACACTGACTGTGCCTGCCAGGGTTTCCACAGGCATGTTCAGTTACAGGCCTTGAGATGCTGCTCTCCCCTGATTATGACAGATGCCCATCTGCATTTGCTTGTGTATGGTTAGTCTGCCCTACACATGTTCCCCAACTCTGCATGATTGCAAGGTCTACTCATATGCACACCCATTGGTGTTCACACACTGCCGTCACTATTTCTGTGGGTGTAGAGTTATGTCTGCCACAGTTACTGACCCAGCTGAGATCAGACAGGAGCCCCCATGGACTATGATGTTTGCAGATGACATTGTGATATGTAGTGAGAATAGGGAACAGGTTGAGGAGATATTGGAGAGGTGGAGATATGCTCTTGAGAGGAGAGGAATGAAGGTCAGATAGACTATGACAGCATATATGTGTGTGAATGAGAGGGAGGATAGATGAATGGTGAGGATGCAGGGAGTAGAGCCTAGAAAGGTGGATGAGTTCATACACTTGGGATCAACAGTTCAGAGTAATGGCGAGTGTGGTAGAAAGGTGAAGAAGAGAGTACAGGCAGGGTGGAGTGAGTGGAGAGGAGTGTCAGGAGTGATTTGTGACAGAGTACCAGTAAGAGTGAAAGGGAAGGTCTACAAGAGGGTAGTGAGACCAGCCATGTTATATGGGTTGGAGACAGTGGCATTGACAAACAGGCAGGAGTCAGAGCTGGATGTGGCAGAGTTAAAGATGTTAAGACTTGGGTGTGACGAGGGTAGACAGGATTAGGAATAAGTATATTAGACAGTCATCCCAGGTTTGACAGTTTGGAGACAAAGCCAGAGAGGTGGAATTGCATTGTTTTGGACATGTGCTGAGGAGGGATGCTGGGTATATTAGGAATAGGATGCTAAGGGTGAAGCTGCTAGTTAAGAGGAGAAGATAAAGGCCTAAGGTAAGGTTTATGGATGTGGTGAGAGAGGACATGCAGGTGGTTGGTGTGACAGAGCAAGATGCAGAGGACAGGAAGAAATGGAAACAGGTGATCCACTGTGGCAACCCCTAAATGGGAAAAGCCGAAAGAAGATGAAGATGCTCCACCTATACAGATGCAGATGCATATGCAAATGTGGTCTACTAATGTTCCCTGTGGTCTTACCTGCACGCTCCTCAGTTGGTGTGTGGGTAACACCCACCTCCAAAATGCTGTCTGACACTTGCACATTGGTATGGGCAGGTGCCCTAAGGTTGCTGAGGAGCTGTTCCATGCATGTCAGGGGGGGATGGGTTGCATGACCCCCCCGTTGTGAGGTGATCCCCCAGTACTGCAGCAGCACACCTGCGGGTATTGCAAAGCAGGTCAGAGCAATGATGCCGGACCTGCTCATAACTTCGGTTATGGTGTCCAACATCATTGACCCTGTGGATGAGGTTGTTCCACAGGGCGGTCTGCTCCTGCTGCTCATGTACATGCTTGCCAAACAGTAACGCATAGTGATTGCTGAGGTAGTTGCGGATGATCTCCATTTCCTCTGCGGAATATGATGGAAGTTGCCCTAAGGACATCCTGCCTGAAAGACATAAATATGGAAACAGATCTCAGCAAATCATACAGCAAGGTTACCATAGTTCTTAATACACATTTCTGTCCTCCCCAAATCTGCAACAACAAACTATTCACACAACTCAATAGGTACAGCACACCTTAACTAATAGTAGGATGTATATGTATTGTATTGTAACACACTTTGTGCTATGTGTCTGTGGCCATTTTCCCTGTATGGACACTGTCATTGCTGGTGTGTTGTAGACTATTCACCTGCATGGCATTGTCAGGGCCACTATAGTTCCATATATGCATGTGGTATGCTTGCTATGTGATTGCTGCACATCTAACATTCTGTGTTATTGGGAATATCTATGCATGCTTTTGGACATGTTCAGGGATTGTGTAGAATATTACTACCCACATATGTTCTATAACAGTGACACAGTAGCATGTTTAGGGGATATTTGACAGCATAACCACCTCTCCAACCTCATCTGGCCATGTTACCAGGCCACATCACATGTGTGACCCACCCTGGGGCCTCCTCAACTACTGGTCCGCACTACCTTCAGGTGGAACCTCCTGAGGGGGGTGGTGTCCCCCCCGGGGGCATATACAGATATGATCCTGTAACCCGTGGTCAGGTCCAGGGTTTGGTGCATAGGGAGCTACACACAAACCAGGGGGATATGCTACAGAACCTTGGAGCCTTCAGTACACACTCACAGGGTCCACATGCTACTCCTGCTCGGCCTCAGTCAAGGCACCTTCAGGTCTGTGCAACTGCTGTTGTGACTGGCAATGGGTGGGAGCCTTGGTCCCATTTTTTCCATATGGGGATCATTCCACATTGCAGATGACACTCACCATCCAGGGTGTTTACCCACCATATGTCATATACCACCCCTGCAGGCTCTCTTCTCTATCTACCAACCCAACCCACCTCCACAAATATACCTGCTATCCTTACCCGGATTCACAATCCCACCTTCACAGACAAGTACAATGTGGTCCCAAAAAGGGGTTCACAAGTGACATACCTGTCCATGTTGCACACATTTACTGTTGTATATTTGTGTGGATTGATATGTGTGATATTCCCTCCCACATAGCATGCAGCACTGTGATCCAAAAATACAGGGCATGTATATGTATATATATATATATATATATATATATATATATATATACATATACATATAATGATATATACAGACATTTATGTCTACAGTATACATATGTGTGTGTGTTTGTATATATGTAGACACAGACATGTATATATCTCTATATATATATATATGTGTAAATATATATTATGTTGTATATCTGTGTTTATATATACATGTAGGTCTCTGTATATCTGTAGACATAAATGTCTGTATATATCAGTATATGTATATGTATATATATATATATATATATATATATATATATATATAGATATATATAGATATATAGATATATATATATATATACCTCTACATACATGCATATGTATGTGTATATATATATATATATATATATTTATATATATATATATATATATATATATAGCTATATATCTATATATAAATGTATATATATATATATGCATCTATATATGTATCTATATATATATATATATATATATATATATATATATATATATATACATATATATGTATAGGGTACATTCAGACATCAGGTCTACGATCTCTGACTCTCCTTCCTGCACAGCTGGAGTGTTCTGCTTTGCTACAACACAGGCAGGTGCCACATATGGACACAGCCTAACATGAGGGGGTACATACACGGACAGATTGCAGGTACACCTGTTACACACCTATGGCATTTCAGCATGGTACATTACACATTAACCTGAGTATCCTGCAAGTGGTGGGCTCTGGATCCCACATATCCATCATTATGCCATTACCTCCACCACTGGCAATTGGCCACACTACTAGACATGTTTTCCATTACACAACACACTCTATGATGGCTTACATCTTGTCAGTCAGTGCTGCTCTGCACAGTCGATCGGTATGGCCAACCACCCACAGGAACAGACTCTAGTGTCCATAGCATTTGTTCAGCTGAACATCATTACAACAACAACACCTGCTGGTCAGGGGCAGCTCATGCTATAGGACTGCAGCCCTCCCACCTAGAAAACAAAAGGAAAACAAACTGTGAAACATAAAAAATTATTTTTCACGAGTCCCAGAACTCCACTCAGACTGCCCCACAGATGCCCAGGAATCTAACTCAGACTGCCTGAGTCAGCAGTCCGGATACAGAGAAAGCATTTCTGCCCTGCAGATGCCCAGGAATCTGTGCGGTGACGACCGCACAGAACAGAGGAGCTCTGAACTGATTCATCAACAGACAGGACCAATCAGGAGAGAGGTGAAGTGAGTTTTAAGCTCTCGTGGGCTTGGGACTGCTGCTTCACGGAGGATTTCAACTGCTGCTTCATGGATTCAGAGGTAGGTGTGCGGCTTGGATTTTGACTGCTGCTTCATGGATTCGGAGGTAGGTGTGCGGCTTGGATTTTGACTGCTGATTCATGGATTCGGAGGTAGGTGTGTGGCTTGGATTTCGACTGCTGCTTCATGGATTCGGAGGCAGGTGTGCTGCTTCATGGATTCGGAGGTAGGTGTGCAGCTTGGATTCAGAAGTAGATGTGCAGCTTGGATTTCAGGGTAGATGTGCAGCTTGGATTTCATGTGTGTGTGTGTGTGTGTGTGTGTGTGTGTGTGTGTGTGTGTGTGTGTGTGTGTGTGTGTGTGTGTGTGTGTGTGTGTGTAAAATGCCCCAGTTGCTATATACTGGTGGCTACAGCAAACTCATGGTGGTGTGTAGGGAATACCTCAGGCTTGAGCCCTGTACCTTGTATGCAGGTGTTAAGGGCCTGAATTCCCTACCCACCACCATTTGTAAAAACATTGCAGATTTTTGCCTCATATTTGATCTGTTCTATTCCTCATAATATCTGTGGTTTCTAAATGTTTAAATGCTTGATATTTGATGGTGCAGTGGTAGCATTTTTGCCTCACAGCTACAGGTTCTCAGGATTGATTTTTGGATGGGGTGCCTTCTGTGTGGGGGTTGCATCTTCTCCCTGTGTTTGTGTGGGTTTGCTTTTGTGTCCTCCCGTGTTACAAAGACATGTCTGCATTATTTCTTCCTGGGCCTCTGCTGAAAATTGTTTTTTTGTTCCAAGTCAGACTGTCCTGGTTAACAAATGTTAAATAAAATTGACAGGCATTTGAATTTCAGACTTCAGGTTTCTGAATGTTTAATTCCTTAAATATTTGATGGTTCACTGGTAGCATCATTGTCTCACAGCTATAGGTTTTTCTGGTTTGATTCTTGGCTGGGGTGCCTTCTGTGTGGAGTCTGTATCTCCTCCCTGTGTTTGTGTGGATTTGCTCTGGTGTCCTGCCATTTTACAAAGACGTGTCTGCAGTATTTCTACCTGGGCATCTGCTGAAAATTGTTTTTGTTCCGTCAGAAGTAAAATTGACAGGCATTTGAATTTCAGACTTCATATTCTTCAGAAAATGCATAGTAACACAACCTTTTAGTCTAGCAATTTTCTAAGTTTATAAGATGAATATTTGAAATTTGTCCCTATTTTTGGGACTGTATTCCCCCATTATTGGCTTTGTCCAGGTTTTTTGTGCTACGGTTGACAGCTATGGCAAGAACTGAATTCACTGAATATGTTTTGAGGGCTGTATTCCCTCATTACTGGGTTTGTCCAGGTGTTTTGTGCTAAGAAGTTGACAGCTATGGTGAGAACTGAATTCACTAAATGATAGCCATTTAAGTTTCAGTCTTCCTCTCTTTCACAAAGCAGCTGATCTGGCATAGTGGTATGTTGCTCTGACTGTTTTGTACAGGGACCTTGGCAGTAAAATGTATGGTGGTAACACAGCATTTTTCTTTCACAAAGCAGCTGATTTGGCGTAGTGGTATGTTGCTCTGACTGTTTTGCACAGGGACCTTGGCAGTAAAATGTATGGTGGTAACACAGCATTTTATTCTAGCAACTTTCCAAGATTGTACAAGCAATGTTTAATGTGTCCCTGGTTTTTGACCCCCCCCCCAATAAATTTTGGCTTTTTCCAGTTTTCTTGAGCTGCAAAGTTGAGATGCAGTTGAGTATTGAGTACATTTTACAAGGAGCTGAGAGCTGCAGGGGAAGATAAGTTTAGTGCTGCTTATGCTAAATCTTCTTGCATTGTTAATAGCACAACAGGTTCTGTACTTGCTTTTGATGCAGAAGGCTGTGGGTTCTACTCCCACAAGGGGTGGATGCTGCCGTACTGAGAATTTCTTCCTTGGCAAAGATATTAACTATGAGCCTGTTATCAGTTTGCCATCCATTTCCTATTGCAATATTAGTAGCTTATCATTTTTTTAATGTAATATAGGCAATTTATTCCTCAGGGGCAACAGACACTTTATTGTTTGATGAAACCATGAAATATAAAGGTGTTTGCTAGCAGCAACCTCTTCATTAGTTACAGATTTATTTAATGTGGAATTATTTAGATGACATTTACTACTTCAGAGATTGTGCATATTTACTGATAATGGTGTACTGTAGAATTATGCATATTTACTGATAATGGTGGACTGTAGAAGTTTGAGTAGACTTTTATGATAGAAATGTTGTGAACTGGGCAGTTTTGTCATTATGGGCGCATGCATTTTGTTTAATTGTTTACTGGAAAAATGTTCTGAATTGGGCAGTTTTGTCATTATTGGTGCATGTGTTTTGTTTCATTGTTTAATAAATTTAAAACGCCCTCTAACAACTGTACTGTATTGTACAAGGAATATAATTTAGTACAATCAGGAAGGTTTATCAAAGAGCACATCTATGTTTCATATGCAAGGGGCCTATGATTTGAAAACAGCCCAGAATTAATCTTTATCTGCCACTGGCAAAATGTATTTTCTTTGAATGTGCATTTCAATGAATGAGAGTTTCAAGGGCTGAGAAGTTTTAATGCTAAGTCTGTTTTCATTGTGAGACTGCATTGCTTTGTTTAGCAGATGTCTTAGTGTTTTGTGCTGTAAAATGCAAAATAAAACTTTCAAATGAAGTCCAAATCATCATAGAAGTAAAGCAGTATGCACATTAGTGTTTATGGTAAATGGAGTGAAATAGCCAAGTAATGGATCATTGGAATGGCTGCAGGGGGGAGGCTCCATTCGACCATGATTTTGTGAGGGGGAAGGGTGGCAAACTCAGACAGCCCCAGCTGAACTATACCTCCCAACTGACAAGATTTTCAAAAAAATGAATAGATTTTTGCTTATTTTTGGTTGGTTCCTCATAAAATTTGTAATTTTCTGGCAAATCATTTAGGAATTAAGTCACTAAATAATGACACACTGAGTTTCAGACTTCATAACCTTCAGAAAATGCATACTAAAGTAAGACCTGTTATTCCATCAATTGTCTCAGTTTATACAAGAGCAATTTTTAGTACTGTTTATATATTCCCCCAATATATCTGGCCTTGTTAGTTTTATTGCATTAACAGGTTAAGCGATGCATGCAAATAAATTGCTTTATAGAATTAGGCATAGCCATACCTCTCAACTGTCCCCGATTTTGGCTTAAAATGTTGCTCTTCCCCCTAATAATCCCTCTGCAAAATAGCAATTTTGGAAGAAAACATGGAGGGTTTGCAATTAAGAAATAACTGTAATAATCAGAGTTATAGATTACTTTTATTTCAGAAATGCATGTAGATTCTTTTTTGTCAGCTGCTCAAGTTAGCAGTACTAATATTAAAGTGTCCCTTCTTTGAAAGGGTCCCAGCTGTATTGTGTGGCTATTTTATATTTTTGCATCACATTTTGGTCCATTTTTCATAAAATTGTGTTTTTCTTTTGGCAAATTAGTGACAAATCATTAAAGACTGAAGTTAGAAAATAATGACAGACATTTGAGTTTCAGATTTCATACCCTTCAGAAAATTCATACTAATGCAAGACCTATTCTATTATCTTTCTAAGTTTATAAGAACAATATTTAAAAGTTGCCCTTATTTTTGGGCCTTTGTCCCACTTCTATGTATGGCTTTGTTCAGATTTCTTGCTCTGAGGTTGAGAGGTATGACAGATGTGTCAGGGCCATCACAGTCAGCCAGAGACATCTCAAACTGTGACATACTTGTTGCACCCCACTCCCCCATGTAGTGACTCAATGGGTCCAAGCAAGGCAAGGAGTAGTTATGCAGTGCAAATGTGCAGAGTATCCCCCCATCCAAGGTAGACACAAGTACTACAGTGACTTTTCATCTGTCCTTGATTTTGCAGAATGGTCTGGTTTGTCATATTTTTGTACTGTTGATTTATGCTTATTACTCAAAGTGCCTGTTGCTCTGTGTTTAAGTAGCAATGCTTTAATGACCATCAGGTAAGCTTGTCTGAGATTGTAAGATGCAAATAAGCTTTAATAAGCATACTGTTAAAGAATTGCCAACACTGAAAGCCTTTCTGTTGCTGCCATGCAGAGAATACTTAACTAGATAATGTATAAGCCTTGGGTATTGAAATGCATATGACAGTATTTGTAATAAAGGACAGGATTACATTATTTTAAGAAGCTCATAACACTTGTTGGATACTTCCAGTCATCTCTGCAGGCTTTATCTGTAAACTAAACAGAATGCCAATCATGTGTGGTCCATAACCTGTACAGTAATCCTTTAAGCAATGTATCTTGAGCTTGTTTCTTGTTTGCTTTTCATTTTTTACTTTGATTATGTTTTCCCCATGAAGCAAGTAGATAGTTGTCAGGCAGCAGGTCTTTTTTGGATAAGAAACATTTTTAGAAGTGGGGACATCACAAAAGTTTCTACTTTCAGTGTGTTACTTGGTACTTTAATAAAGCTGAATATAAATTATAATTAGAACTACAGTGCAAGGAGAAGTGGTTTGAGTTGAGTGCTGCTTGTTTTTCTTATACTTGATTTTGACTGGCATTCCAGTAATGTATTGAAAAAGTAATTTATTTTTCCATGCCTCACAACCTTTTTGTTTCCATCTAGATATTATGTAAGCTGTCATGCAGCCAATGCATTGAAATATTTTTATTCTTCTACACTTCATTTTGTCTTGATTGGACTCTCATAGTGATGGTTTGGCACCCAGGGCAGCGTATTTAATTAAAGTTAGTTTTTGTGGTTTTGAGCATAGCTCCTCCCCTTTCTAGTTGGCTGCACCCCTTCCCATTGACCCCACCCATTCAGCTGTCTCCTGCAGCCCCCCTTTGATTTGAAGTCACCAGCCGCCACTGCTGCTGGTACATCTAAATCATTCAACATCATCTATCCCATTATTATGGCCCAAGTACTACAGTCAATTGCATGCATATATACTTCACATAACTGTTGTGTGAGTGATGTGTGTTCAAAACTTTCTTTCTATTCCTGGCCTTAGCCTACAGCTATTTTTTCTTTATTGATTGAGATTTTCTCTCTCTCTCTCTCTCTCTCTCTCTCTCTCTTAGCTGGAAAGAGCTGCTTTGAATAGATTGCTGCATGGCTTTTGTAGGTGAAGCACATGATCAGATGATGGCCTCTGCACCAATCAATGTCATCCACTTGCTACCTGCATACAGCATGCTGTGTAGTACTTCCAATTACCACTGCCATAGTATCCCACTACTATAAATCCCTACATCATTTGGGTATGGTCCCTTTACCTTTCCTGTATGGTGGACATCCTTCCTGCATGTGGGCATCAGTATTACAGACAGCAGGTAACAATACCTCTCAGAAGGGGACTTGCATTTGCAGGGCTGCTACATATTTGTATAAGGTTCCAGAACTACAGACAGAGTGTGAGTAGTGTTGGTATATGCATTGTATAGCACCAGTTTTGCAGGGTTTGTGTTTACATACTAGTTTAACATGGACTGCAGTCTATTGGCATAGCTCTCAACTGTGGGCCTATGTTTTGTCTGTCCACCACACAGGTCTTGTGCCAGATATATCATAGGCAGTGTGTGTGTCGAGTGCTATCAATAGGTGGCTACATCCATTTGTGTTTCTGACTTCATATTCCTGTCTAAGGGTATGTTGCAGACTATCCTGTGACAACAGCAACTTGCTCAGTGTATGACGACACTGTTTCACATATGGATACCAGCCTCTGTCCTCCATCGACATACCAGGCTTTGTCAATATGACATGCAGTAAGGGGTTATTATGTGGTAGCCAGTGATTACGTCATGCTGCCATTCCTGCCATCATTCCAGTGCTGTTGTGGCCCCCACACATATTGTGGGGTAGGGTCCATATATATGTAGCCTTCATCTGCATAATACATGTGTGTCCCTCTGCAGTGTAGAGGTCAGTGTATGTAACAGTGTTATATGCCCCTGTAAGTCAGTCTGGGGGGAAGCACCATAATTAACCTAGGGTGTTACAACATGTGAGGTATATCAGTAGTAAGCTGGCTTAAGGTTTATGGCTGTACATTAACATACATTCCACCTTGTGAATATTGCTGGCTTACTGATTACTGCCATACAGCCTTTTCTGTTTGTCACTTCAATTGTGATGGTTTCAGTTATGTAACAGATACATCCCATTGTGTCAACTTAGGTATTTTCTCCCTAGGGATTGGGTACAGGGTGTAGTTAGAGGCTGCTGGGCTATACATCTGCATTACTTACTGTTGACTTATTGTTATCCTGTGGCCCAGTCAGTATTTACTATTGTAGTACTTGAAGGCCTTGCCCTGGACAGCAACATATGCTATGCTTTCCGATTACTGTTTTAAATGATCTGTTTGACAGTTGCATTGATCTGTTTGTATGTATTTCAGAGTACAAACTGCAAAATGACTTGGCATATAGAACTGTAATATTACACAAATAAACCTTTAAAACATATGCAAACCCGTGTGGGGTGTTACATCCTTTGACTTCTCTGTGGGTATATGTTATAGGCAACAATTGTCTTTTGTATTGGTAAGTCATACTCTGTTCATCTGATGAGGTTGCAACTGTAGGGATACTGGCTGTTCAGTGTGGAGTGCACCCTCTAAATATGTATCTTCCTAGACATACCTCTGTGTGTGTATGTATAGTTACGTATATGTGTGTGTGTGTGCGTGTGTATGTATATATATATATATATATATATATATACATATATATATATATATATATATATATATATATATGTATCTGCATACCTGTGTGTGTGTGTATATGTATCTTAGGAACGTTTATTGCTTACACATTGTACATTCACTATGGTAGCCAGACTTTACTGTATAATATGTTATCGAAACCAGCCTCACATCATACAGGTGGCATGGCTGGTGGGGGGGATATCAATATGTGTAAGACATATTGCTTGAGCCCCCTCACCACCATTTACGGTGCCTGTGGACATATATGTCTTTATGTGCTCTATTATATCTAGAGATATGTATATCGATATACACACACACACACACACACACATATATATATATATATATATATATGCATACACACACACATAGATATATATATATATATATATATATATATATATACATACACACACACATATATATATATATTTACATATAAATGTATAGATGTCATATGTATATGTCTATATGTAGATATTTATACATGTAGATATTTATATAATAAAGAGAGGAAGAGGTATATATCTATTTAGTTATCAATATGTACACACACGCGCATACATCTACATGTATAAATACATTACATGTACTGTTGAATGATATTGCTGGATGCTATGTCTGTGAAAACAGCAGAGTTATGTATGTCTGCCATGGTTTAGTGGTAATTCACATTTGCTATGGTGAGCAGGCTCCTGAGTTCGAGCCTAGCAGAGGTTGTTTATTTTGTTGCTGGGCAGAACAAGGGCCATTGGATACAGAGTGGTTAAGGCACTTTTAAGAAGTTGTAAGCGGGTTTGCACGGGTTTGTGAGATGGTAAGCAGTGCTAACACCTGGCTAAAGTTTCTTACAAACCAAGAAACCAAAGAAAAAACTTAAAAAACAAAAAATGAATCACGGAACTCCATAAAACTCGATGCAGACACCAGGCTATAATTCAAAGCAAAAGAAATTTTAGTTTTAATTAAGTGTACTATTTAAAATGTCCACTTTTCGTCAAGTGAAAATTCACTCAACTTCTT